>NC_139833.1:18528078-18735578 GCF_963691815.1 Echiichthys vipera
AAAGCTGAATAGCGCTACACCGCAGACACATGTTGCAGGACGTCAGAGGACAGCCAGCCGTGGTCAAATTTCGCTGTTGGGGAAACTGCTCTGGGTGGTTATACAGTTGAATAAGTATTTTTCAAAGCAAACAAAAGCCCACGACATTGTTACAATTCAGAATCTCCAACCGTGATGTCCTCCTTGGATCTGAATCAGGTTTAAAGGTACTGTTCTGGGGAGATGTTTTTGTCAGCAGGCAGCTAAAGGCAGAGCAGTGCTGGCTACTTAACAATGGATGTGAACGATGCTTGTTTCAAAAGTTTCAGAAATTGGCTTTGCAAAGGAAACTCAGCATGCCTGTCATTCCTCAATAATATAAACAATTTTCCACAGTATACTTTAAAAAAAGGACACGGACCGAACAAGGGCACCTCAATCACATGTGCAGCTCAGCAATTGGTGGTTGGTGTATGTATGCTCCTATGTATTGAAATAAAATGCAGTGGTTTTGCCACTACCTTGTAACATAATACTTTCTTCAGCAATGGTCTGTCACATATTTAGTTCTTCAACCTGTTGCAGTCAAATTTTTATAACTAAGTAGGGTTGTGTAATTCAACAATATATTATCAAAACTACATACTATCGACATCTGTGTTTTTATTTTCCATGCATTTTCTATTGCCCTGTCAATATTAGCCTACATCATTTGGACAGTGCTTGACGTTCTGATGCATGTTGTGTTCATTTTTGCCCTGGGCGTGCAACCGTTTAATCAAATCTTTAGTTGTAAACTATTAGGCCAAAAGTCGCCAACTTGCTACTGTGTGATCAATATGAGTTGCTCCGTTTCAACACAGTTAGCCTTTAAAATGTGCATGCAGGCTGAAAGAGCAGTTTCCACTGGCCACACACTAATCCCACTGAAAAACTGCAGCGCTGTGCCGTCCATCTCAGTCAGGAACAGAGAAATGTCAATGTGTTCAATGTTATTTAGGACAGCACTGTTAATTTTGGGCTCGGGCGTTTTATTGGTCGAAACGAATCAATTAATTGAACCAATCGTCAAATCAAACAATCATTTCAGCCTTATTTTGTACTAAACGTTCGGAGAAAGATGAGAAAATGGTACTACATTTGTCAAGTATTTAATTCACACAGATATATACAAAAATGCTTACCCATGTGGTTATTTCATATTAATCATCAAATCACCAGAAAGTATGCTTTGAGATGATATATCATTAGTGTGCTATGAAATTACCTGAGATATAAATTTAGACCATGTTGGCCATGGCGCCCATTATAGGTAGCTGCGCTTCTATTGCGCCCCGTCCGAACGCACTTAAAGGGGTCTCGCTCTTGGTAGCTCCCACCATGTTTGAGGAGGTGCCCAGTAACCGTAACAGTAAGTACATGTAAAGACTGTCTTGGTATTCCACACTCTCCTAATGCTTCCTATTATCTGTTTGTTTTTCAGGGTTCAGTCCTCGTGGAGACCGAGGAGGCCGGGGAGGTCGAGGAGGATTTGGTGATCGGGGAGGTAGAGGAGGATTCGGTGGGCGAGGAGGAGGATTTGGTGATCGGGGAGGCAGAGGAGGATTCGGGGGGCGAGGTGGAGGAAGAGGTGAGACTAGAGGAAGTGGCTGTGTTAGTAGTATCAAGTGTTGTAACTATCATGTCATCTGTATTATCACATCACGCACATTATTGTAGATAATCAGATGTGGCACGACAACAGTCTTTTCAAGCAGTTACAGAACATGCAATGTTTTTCATTTAAGAACACATGCATAATATTACCGAGCCATGTCACACAGGAAATAAATCGACTGTTTTAGCACAACAAATGACTATAAACCACAATAACAGTGAGTGAGTTTTTGTTACCAGGTCAAATGTCTGTTTTTCAGGTGGATTCAGGTCCCCAGAGGGCGGAGGATTTCGTGGTCGAGGGGGTGGCAGAGGCACCCCGAGAGGGAGGGGTGGCCGAGGAGGCTTTGGAGCAGGGAGGAAGGTCTTGGTTGAGCCACACAGACATGAAGGTTTTTATTATTATTAAACTCCTTTGGTGCTTGGGTTAGATCTTTAGCGGCCAAGTTCAGGCTGTGATTTGTTCCCCTTTTGTCTATATTCTAAAACTCAGAGGAAGCTCAATATGACTGTAGGTACATTAAGAAAAACATGAATATTTCTATCTGCCCATATTTGTCTGATTAGATTTAGCAGCCATTTTAAAATGGACTAAAATAGTGTCCTCCAGACACTGACGTGTGATGTGCTTGTGTCCACTCAGGAGTGTTCATCTCCAGAGGGAAGGAGGATGCCCTGGTGACCAAGAACATGGTGGTAGGGGAGTCCGTGTATGGAGAGAAGAGGATCAGTGTGGAGGTGAGTTTATTGTTTACACTAAACACGGTGGTCAGACAGTGTAGGGAGCGCATTGATTTTGCATTAAGGTACTATTTGCTGCATTGCATTGAAAGCTATTAGTTACATAATGGGTATGTTTATCTGTCAAATAAGAACACCCCCATCAGGCTTGAAGAGTCCTGGTCCATAGTGTTATGGCAAGGCTTTGTCAAATTGAGATTGTCTGTTTTCTTACTTTGTCTTTTAGGAAGGAGAGACTAAGATTGAATACAGAGCCTGGAATCCATTCCGCTCCAAACTGGCAGCAGCCATCTTGGGAGGAGTAGACCAGATCCACATCAAGCCCGGAGCAAAGGTCATGTACCTTGGCGCTGCCTCTGGCACCACAGTGTCCCACGTTTCTGACATTGTCGGACCGGTGAGTACCGCACACTCTGTTGATCTTCATTTTGTAGAATCCCATTACACACCCAAAAGCTATGGCCTTTTTAGCCTAAATTTCTCAAATTGGAAAAAATTCACAGTGGCTGTAATTTTTATTGACATGCCAATAATGTAACATTGCAAAAACTAGTCAAGATTTCAGTGTGTAGAAATGACTTGACACCCTGAACACTTATAATTAAACTGAGGATTGAAAGGCAAAGTTGAACCTTAATTTAACATTAAGCTGAGCCTTAAATTAATTTAACAATGACTTGGTGTTAATTCCTTGAGGGTAAGCAAAATATACATATTTTTGTACAATTTGTTTAAGATGACCCTTTTTTAAGTTTAAAGGTTACACAGATGTAACCGTTGTCTTGTGTGTTACAGGAAGGACTAGTCTACGCTGTGGAGTTTTCCCATCGATCAGGCCGTGACCTTCTCAATGTGGCAAAGAAACGCACCAACATCATTCCAATCATTGAAGATGCTCGCCACCCACACAAATACCGCATGCTAGTTGGTAGGTAGTCCTGAGCCACAGCAGTAACACCACACAGGTCGGCAGAAGACACTTTGTAGAGTTGTCATGTTTCCAACAGCAATATCTGTTCTGAACAAACGGATCAATCATGATTACAATTTTACCGAATTACTTACAGAATACACACTTGTTAATTTTACACATTGGTACTGTAGCTTGATAGATCTATCAACATTGATAATAAATGGTTTGCTTTGTGTCCAGAGAGTAATGGTCTTTCCCTCCTCTAGGCATGGTGGATGTGATTTTTGCTGATGTCGCCCAGCCTGACCAGACAAGAATTGTTGCTTTGAACGCTCATAACTTCCTGAAGAACGGAGGACATTTTGTTATCTCTATCAAGGTACATTGATGTCTGCTCTCCAACCTTTAACTCAAATTAAACTCCAGTTATTGTGTAAAACTAGTCATGTGATGGTGAAGTCCAGAGTTCAGTATAAAGCAAGTGTTAAACAGACGAGACAAAGCTGACTGTCTGGACTGATGCTGGGTGTTTTTGTTTTTTTTAGATTCTTTTTTGGCTTTTTAAAAAATGGTACAGCTGGATGTTGACAGGAAATGGGGCAGAGAGAAAGGTGGCAGCAAAGGCTTTTAGGGCCGTCTGCTCTACACAACAAGCTACTGGGCGCCCCGAAAGGAGTTGTTTTTAATGGAAGAAGCCCATTATACTTTGATATATATTATATCTTAATTAAAGTTGGGGCCCAAAGACATGTTTAGGATATTGCTAGGGTTGTACTAAATGTAATTTTATGTGTAGTTTTGATCATAATTTTTTACATATGGAATGTTGTCTTTTTTTCTATACTACAGGCTAACTGTATAGACTCGACTGCGGCCCCAGAGGCAGTGTTTGCATCAGAAGTGAAGAAGATGAGTTCTGAAAACATGAAGCCACAGGAACAGCTCACACTGGAGCCCTACGAGAGGGACCACGCTGTGGTGGTGGGCATTTACAGGTATGTCAGCATCAGACTGCTCTCCCCGACCAGCTCATAAATGGTGCTTTACAGAAAGACTAATGTTATAGTGAAAACATATCTTCAAATTGTTCTAAATGATGTACCTATATGACGTAAAATAACTGACTGCACAAGTATCCACCCCCTTAACCATGACGCACCTAAATTATACCTGCTGAAGCTAGCTGCTTCTAGGAGGCTCCTAAATGGAACAGATAATCTGTGTAAATAAATTTACTGTTTCCTTGTATGTATATTTTCTTATTCTCTTGGATTATTATACAATATATACTCAGCACTTACCAAACATGGCAGCAGACACATTGGCAGTCTCACTTGGGGCAAAATACCTGCTTTTATGTTTGGTCAATAACTTATGAACTGAATGAACGATAACTATTTATTGAAACTTTTTGTCTGGATTCCTTGGATCATTTCTCGTGTTTTGCTGTAAGCCACGCGGTTCATAAGTTTTAAGATTACTTTAAATATTCACATTTCAAGTTGTGACGATGTGGCCTATTTTATATTGACTCTCCATAAATCAACTTAGCTATGAGCTATCATAACCAAATGTGGGGCCTGCATTGATGCTTGATCTGGGGTTTGCATGTAAAACTCTAGGGTCACTCTGCATCCAGGAGATGCCACAATCTCATATTGACAACACTCTTCCTCAAATAGCTGGATCTGGTATTGACAACAGGACCGAAATAATGTAGTCAGACACTTGTAATAACAGTTGGAGTGGTCAGTGATTGACGGTGCAGAGTTTCCCTGTTCGATTACATTGTAGCTCTGTTCACAGCGGCCAAGCTGCAGTGCGCACACTCAATACTGGACCAATTTCAAAGAGGTTGTTCCCATTAGTCACTTATACAGAAATACAGGGGGAAATGGGGTCCAGGTTGAAATGTACTTAAATTCCACTTTAAGATGCTGCTTTTACTACAGCTCCATCTGGTGGACTGTGACTGTACTACAGTAGTTCTGTAAAAGGTGAAAGTTTCACCAAATATGACATAAATAAAACTGCTCATTTTAATTGACAGCCTAGTAGCGACGTGTGATTAGAGAAAACGCAACGTATGCTGTCAGGCTGGGCTGTTGGCTGAGTCTCACCCAATCATGTGTTGGCGTAGTGCATCATAGTCAATTGTTGCATGCCCCTTGCAGGGTTTTAGCCTGCATTCACTGTAGTTGTTGGTTCAAGATGAAAACATAGCACTATTTTTATAATAATTCTTGACAAATATACCTGTATTAAAATATAGACCTACAAATACATTTCTGGATACAAGATCAGGCTGAAATTCTGCACACAACTGCTTAAAGGGTCATTTTGCTTTATGACAGTTTGGGTCGTAGTTTTGGCCTTTTTTTTTGGATTAAAAGGCATTGAGTTGCGCAACAAGTAAACGGACAAGAACAAATGTTCATGGTACTGCTCCAGAGCTCCATGACTTGGGCTGTACTAATGTTCCCAGAGTTGAGTTGTTGTGACAGGTTGAGACAGACTATTCTAAACCGCTGCAGTCGGCTCTACATGTATAGTGCCTGTTCTTTTTCATAAATTGTGTTAACATGCCCTCTTTTCCCTCTCTCCTCAGACCTCCACCTAAACAGAAGAAATGAGGTGTGGACGAAGGCACGGGGAACTGATTACCATTTTCAACCACCATCTACTTTTTTTACTTTGAGTGTTGTCCATTGCCCTCCTCTTCTGGCCTGTCATGCCATGAAGGGATGGTTAGCGATGGTCAAATTAGGAGTGGTTTCCTGTTTCTTTTTTTTGACTTCCCTGACAGCTAACTGACTAAGAACCCCACTGCTTGAGTCTTTCTATCTCAGATTGTCATCTGAGTTTATTGCCAGATTGGAGCAGGTCATGTTAGTAGTAAATGTATAATATGTTACGGTTCACATCTGTTATGCACCAGTGATGCGTATATCCAACTGATACCTGTGTTCCTGTGCAACTACACACCAGGAGGAAGACTATTAGAAAATAAATGTGGAGGGAATTTTTATTATTCACCTGCCCCCTCCTTGTGAACAAGGTATTTTCTACCATGAGGAGAATTTCAACAGATGGGATAAACTACTTACTTAAAAGCCTTGTTGAAAGACTTTTATGCAGTTGCCCAAGTTTGAATACCTACATTATGATTTTGGCTCCAGTGGGGTTTTGTTCAGTCAGTACTTGTATTTTAATATTTTATTGTCTGAGCTCCTGATCCTTTTCCGACTCAATGTCTTTTTTCCCTCTCTTCATGATGTTTTTTTGCTCTTCTTTTTTGTCCCCTGTTCTTCCGATTACTGCCTTTATCAGGGTGCTTCTGATTCCAGATAGCACAATCCCGTATTGGTAGGGATATTCCAATTATCCACACCTCAGATGACTTGTAGTTATCTGTTACAACATATGTACAGTAAATCATACCCACAGTTTGTAGGTAAGGAGACCTGGATTGTTTGGTGGTGAGGAGGTAAACTTGACCCTGTGTGTGTACAGACAAATATAGATGGTGACTTTTTCACTGACTTGTAATTTGATAGTAGTTTCTCTTTTGTGTCGGCATATTATGAAGCAGGATGGCTGTAACTTGTAACTTTTTTTGTTGCTTGGACAGTTTACTTTTGTTTTTGACATAACTGAATTTTGTTTTAATAAAATGTTTATAATTGATGTTGGTCGGTTATAACATTCGTCTAAATAACCCTGTATATACCTTTTCAATGGGATTCCATTGCTAGGCAACAGCCATGGTCCTTAACTTCCTGTCAGTTGATGTTCACTGCAACAGGAAATAAACTAGGACACATTTAGAATGTTTGTTTACATCTTTGAAAAGGTCTATAGCTACCAAAATAAATGGAATATTTACCTTTACGCAAACTATTGTCATTTTGACAAATGCATTCATTACAACCATTTCTTGGTTCTAATAAGCACTGGACACCCTCCTGTTCAACCATACGTTTGTTGGAACAGCGATGATGTCCTGTACTGATAAATAAATAAAAGTCCTGTACTGATATCAATAAAAGTGGAATTTAGAGATCTAATGTGGGGGGAAATTGTCTTCGGACACTCACTGTCTGTAGATGCTATATATATATATAACGTTAGTCATGCAAAGCGAAAACCAAACATGTCGTACATAGTTAACCAAACAAGCCTGTACACTTGTCAGTTGTTTTTTTTGGGCAACATCAAAATCTTTCGCATGGTGAACTAATTTTATGGAAGCCCATTTCCCCCAGTGTGATTGGAAAAAAGTATGTCATGAGTTGGTATCACAAAAATACCGTTTCATTATTTTGATAAGTCATTCCAACGACTTACAGGATCTTTTTTGCCATCACACTGGCGGAGATGGGCTTTCATATCATTTAAAGACCGACTTCTGGAAGTTACTCGTGTGACTGTCCGCGGTGGATTTGTTTTGGCAGCCATTTTGTGGGAAATGTCTCTGTTACGCGCGCCGGGCCGTGCTCGCCTGGTGTCGGGAGCGCGCTCTCAATGCAGCCCCTCTCCTTTGACCGATATTAACATCACGGAGGGGCTGGCCAGCACACAGCTAGCTGTAGCTGTGCCTGCTAAAATACATTTAGTTCTTCATAGCGTCTGCCTGTACTGTCCAGCGGCCAACCGTCTGGTCGTTGCCCGCCAAGCAGCCTGCAGTTTGCGGACTGTCTTCCTCTAAACTCCAATGGCAGTATTTTATTAGACGGCTAGCATGCTAGCTCATAGCTAGCTAGCTAATGTTAGCATCTTGCCTTTTAAATTAATTTAAAAAAGCTGACTTGTTAATCAAACTGCTGTAAGTGAAAGGCAGCGTCTTGTTTAATCTGAGAATAAACCTCGAACGAGTAACAGTTGAATGAAGTTTGCCGGAACGACAGAAGAGTGAGTCGGAGGAGTCCGTGGTCGAGGCGGCGGGCAGCCCACCTCCCCTCAGGCTCGGCTATAGCTGTGTCTGCGCCGGCAATCAGTCCCCATCGACACCCGCTCTCTCTCTGAAGCTCCGGAGAATAACGCACTTTTTTTTACTGGAAACTTAATCTCTCCGGGATTTTACCTGCAACTACATTCTGCAAAACACATTATTTGGGATTTCTTGCTGTGGAAGAGGGACGCCTGACCCGGGGGAGGGGGCTCGGTTCGTGCGGACGGAGGGAGATCGGGGTTCCGAACATGGCTGCTGCTGCTACGCGGAACTTGGTTCGACAAACCGCCTGAGGTGAGAAATAGCCGGTCGGCATTGTCTTTTTTTTAATTCATGTATGCGTTTGGGGGCTAGCTGGTTCTTGTCTCTTAATGTGTGTGTTAGAGGCGTGACAGTCAATCAGTGGAGAGAGTGCTCCATAGCATAATGTAACCCCCTTCCTACAGTTATTCGCCCCTGTCACCCGGCCTCGTGTCCCCATTCCTCTGTCACTGGGGCAAAAAAAGCTGGCTTCGATGAAATAGGTGCTCAGCGACAATGGGGTCGTGTTGAACATTTAAGGCTTGGCTTTCGTGGCTAGAGTAGCTGAGACGTGCATTATGATGATGGACTACATAACCTGCTTTAGTAGCATGCAATGTCCTCTAAGTCTAACTGTCCTCTCTAGTTTACCCTGGGGCTGTGTCGTTTCTACCAGCTAAACCATCTGGCGAGTTCATAAAGAGGCTAACGATTGATGCGATCAGTGCATATATGTGTGTGTATGTGTGTGTGTGTATCTAGGCAAGCTTCAGTAGCAGTGGTATCGCGACCTGCCCCTGAGTTAACGCACGACACCTAAAAGAAAGGGAGAGGATGCCGGTCAACCAAAGGGAGAGGTGGGAGATGAATGGATATGTTGCTACATAATCGAAACATGTTGATATCCCCTAGTATACAGTAGCTGGTTATATCCTGGATGGTGATGGTTTTTAGGTATCAAAGCAGCCAGCCAGCAACCCCCGACTGTCCTCTGCAGATCTGCAGCAATCATCTGCTACAGCAGCTAACGCTAGCCGCTTAGCTTAGCTGCTGCATCAGCCCCAGCCCCTACCCTGCCCTGGAGTAGAGGGACACAGGCACTCAGTTGCCGGGAGATGGCTGCTCCTAGGAAAAGAAACTGGACTGTGAGGAGACCAGTGCTGATGCACAGATGGAAGACATCTTTGACATCTCCTCTTGGTTTTGTCTATATGGGTCTATGTGGTCCTGATTTCTCTGATTGCTCAACAGAAGCTGTTAGGGTCTGAAATCGTTACCGATTTAATTAAGGTTTGTCACAAATTATGCCCCCCTCCCTCTCTGCTGAAGTTGGGGTTACTATTTTCCTTATGGTGAACACATGAGTCTCAAAATGGACATTTCTCCCCAAGCACTTCTGCTTTACTTCCTTCTTTTCATTCATTCTTATCTTCCGAAATCAAGCTTTGGGAATATAGAACTACTAGTGTGAATGATTTTGTCCACGTCCATAAAAAATGCCATAATGGGCAGCCCACAGAATGGATTTCAGATGGGAGAAAGGACACATTTCTCCAGGTTGAAGCATTTATCAGAAGTGTGTTACGGACCAGTTAGGATGTGCTTATTCGATATGAGTTTCTAGTTGAATTTGACTTGTAATCCAGGTGGTTGCAGTTTAAATGAGCTACACAGGACTTAAGCGATATTGTTTTATTTTATCTTACCAGAAAACACTAGATTAGAGGCGGAAAGCTGAAATAAGTCTGAATGTTTGCAGAATGTTGCTAATATTTTGTTTTGTAGAAATCCCTCCACAGTCCGAGTAGCACCATCACGATACAGTGAAAACAGCCAGTTATGGCACTGAGCTCTGTTCATAACGAAATCTGTTCCAGCTGAACCCGATGCTAAGTTTCAGTCAGCCACAAGTAGGTATAAGTGGGAAAAGCACCTGTGCCCAGTTGGCAGATTAGTCCTTTTCCATAGCACTGTAAGTGTGCCACAACCTATTAACCATCATCGCCAACCTGAACATGTACGAATTCTGTGATTACATTTATTAGTCACCAAACTTTCCAATTGGACAAAAAAAAAACCACACAATATAATGAAACTTAAATGTATTAAATGTTATATCATTGGTGTTTAGGTTAAGATACTGTGAGGCTAATATCTTGCGACATTATACTTTGCAACCAGCGATCAACTATTTTATTCCACCGATTATTCCATAAGAAATACGTTTGCTTAATTAAAGAGCAATAGTAAATATACACCAAAGAAGATAAGACAGGTCTCTTAAAATGAACAACTAATTGGTTTCCTTTTTAGAAAAATCAACATTTTTATTGCTTAAATTGCATGTAATAATATCAGTCGAATCCAAAACCCGTTTAGTGCAATTAAGGATATTTGTGATATTGCAATACTGCAAAGTATAATAGAACAATATGCATGAGGATTTGTATTTCCAAGCTCAAAAATAGACTTAATATCAAGTCAAATCTAGTCAGTTGGATCCCAGTCTGGGTGCACAGTGGGAGTGAAGCATCTAGGAGTGGCTCTTGTCGATGCCAGACTTTAGGCATTCTCTCTCGCTACAAGATAACGCTCCATCCCACTGACACAATGTTAAGTACATTTTTGGCTTGCTTTGACCGCTGGAGGGGTTATGCAGTCTGTCTTTTTGCCTCAAACAGCCAATGGACTTGTTCCTGACTGACAGCTCTGTGGCAACAAGTTCAGGCCCTTTGTATGAGAGCTTCAACACACTCATTTTAAAATTTTGTCCACTCTGATAGACTAATTCCAAAACTTACCGGGAACTCTCTATTTTTCTCCTTATCCTTGACTCTTTCATGGTCCTGTTCCTCTCTACAACCTAGGACAAAGGCACTGTTACTCAAGCTGAAACTTTTTCATCTTTGTCTTTGCTTCAGCTGCTGCTACTGCCTAGTGTGGATCTGTGTCTATTTGCCTCTGTTCACATCTGTCCATTGACTTTACGTGCATTCACGCCCCCTCTTAATATTGATCATTTATAATGCAACTGAAGGGTAGCATCCATCACATTTCATCTGGAAATTGCAGTTTGTGGCTGACTATTGTGTGTGGAGAATGTCAGTTCAACCAATTTGCTCCTTATCGTCGTAATAAATGGATAAATAATTAAAACATCAGTTGCTTGTTTTCCCCTGACCATCAGTTTAGCAGCACATCCGGACAAGCTGGAAGTGATTGGTATATTTGATTGAAAAATGTAACAACTTCAAAATAGTTGCCAATTCATTTTCTGATGATGTACTTATTGATCATTTCCATTAATTGTTTCAATTTTACATTCATTTGTTTTTTTAGTTTGATGTTTGTCAAAACTATGAATGTTGCGCCTATCTGACTTTTCCAGCCCCAACACTGGGCTTTGGGCCGATACCGAGCACCAATCTGATACCGTGTTTCATTAAGCTGTGTACCTCACTGTGTGGAAGGGGCTGGGATCATTCTTTTATGTGTAAGGCAACATCTCAAGTTTTGCTTGACTTAAACATTGGTCGGCCGATTAATCAGGCAGATTAATGCCCTTTTGAGATAATCAACATCATTCGATGCCTGCGCTCACAAGGCCGATAAACAGAAAATCTGCCCACACACCAAGGGAATGTTTTGAAAACGACATGAAAGTTATAGCTTACAACTAAACACAGACCCAAAAAAAGGACTATATGATTTAGCTGACCAATCATTGCAAGCATTCTTTGGTGTAATGAGCCGTGTGAATGGCCTGCTACCGCAGCAGCTATAACCCATACAGTGGTGTTGTGAAGACAAGAGTGGTGTATTTCACGTAGTTGGCTGTTGAGTGTGCCGAGATGCTTCCGGTCACATGATCAGCATTGAAAGAAATGGAAATATCAGTATCATTTTAAGGGTACTGGTCCTGGAAGATTTCAATGTCCCGGACAAATGGGAGAAATTTCAGTCAAATATTGTGTTTATTGGGTATTAATAAAATTGTTGGGCAGTCTATGAAATGTAGTTTTATAATATTTTGTGTTGAAAAGTAGGCTAATTTTGTTTATATATTTTCCAAATAAAATAAGTCCTGTCAATACATTTGCATGATTAAATGATAAAACTATTTTAAATAATGAATAAATTAGTGCTGTCAAGCAATTAAAAACATTAATCAGATTAATTACATGCTTTATGATTAATAAATCTAAATGATTCACAGGTATCAATATTTGACATGAGAGGCATTTAAAAATATTTAAATGGAATTTGTCAGATGAGTGTATTGATGAACAGACATGTTTAGGGCTGGATCAAATATTGAACTCCATTTCAACTCAACGTGAGAGTCTTCAATGTTTTTTGTTGTCATTTCCTGTTGGGTTTCTCTCTTCTCCCTTGATCTCTGATCACACACACGGTGCTCAGCAGTGTGTTAACTTGTTGCTCTCACTACCAATATACTGTAAGCTGCTCTATTTGTATAACGTTAAGATGAAGAAACGTACATGCAGGCTGAAATTCATCGCAGTGTTGTGTCACTGAAGTCTGCCAGCCACTAGGTAAATTTATTTACACTGAAACACTGCGGCGCTGTGCTGTCCATCTCAGCCGAGAACGAAGGAATATGGAGTTAAACTGTAGCAGCCTGGTGTCTTTTTCAGGTAATTTAAAGAAGCTGTACTGTGACATTCAGAACATTAATCTAGCCGCAAACAACTATTTCCTATGTAACGATATTGTGAAGGATTGTGCAGTGAATGAAGTCACTCTCCCCCTTCTGTATGTAGTAATCTGAGCTTCTCTGTCATTTGTTGTGCATGTTAGTGCATGTGTCTGTGAAATAAACATTATTTCACATATTGGGGTGAGAGCCGTGTGGAGGCAATCCCAGTGTGTCCATCCATCCAACTGCAACCGCTTGTCCCTATCGGGGACGCGAGCCGATCCCAGCTAACATCGGGCGTGAGGCGGGGTACACCCTGGGCAGGACACCAGTCACATAGAGACAAACGGACACAGACAACCAATCACACTCACACCTACGGGCAATTTAGAGTCATCAATTAACCTAACACGTGCACTTCTTTGGACTGTGGGAGGAAGCCGGAGAATGCAGAGAGAAACCACGCAGACGCGGGCAGAACATGCAAACTCCTAAGAGAAAGGCCACAGCCGGGATTCAAACCGTTCGCCCACAAACCATGTCCATCTCCCCCTTTTCAGTATTTTCAGAAAAATGCGTTTAATAAAGGTATACAGTGAATTTAGTACGTAACGCCGTGCTGCGTTATGAAGAACTATGCTGCTTGATTTGTATGTTCAGTGACGTATGTAGTGCCGGGACATCGTAGAGAATTTTTTGAGCCATTATTTGTTTCTGCGATTAATGAATCAAAATGAACATGTTATTTTGGACACCCGAATGTGCAACTATTTGAATATTTGTTTGTTGGGTAGGCATTTGGTTTTCAATTTTGGGATTTGGATATTTGTTTTTTTTTAATTTTCTAAACTGTAGAATAACTAATAAAATAGTGCTTTTAATTAAAATGAAGGACACGTGTTGCAGTGCAGTGTTTTACAATTCAGCTCAGTGTGAGAGTCTTTTATACTGTGTTTTGCTGTCATTTACATCATGTCTCTCCTCAGGCTGCAAACTTGCTCCTGCTACCAATATTAGCGCCTCTGTTTCAACAATGTTAAGCTTAAAAAACTTATTACATACTCCACTCATTTGTACGTCATACTTAGTATGAAAAAGTATATTTGTAGTACATAGTTGTAGTTACTCAGCGTTGAAGTTAACTGTAATTAAGAGAGATTCCAACTGTTGCACCCGGGGTCGTGTTGAACTTCATACATAGCTACTATTCTACATAGCTGCTATTAAATACACTACTATATTTGTCAGTGCATTTTTAGTATAATACAATCATTGTAGTTCCCACCAAATTATAAGCCGAGGCTTTCTAAATTATGTTAACATTCCAAAAAATCTAAATGAATCGTCCATTAATTCTCATTAAAACAACAATATAATCTGAGACAAAATGAACTGTCAGTTGTTGTAGATTTTACCATACTGGTTAATGCCATGGCTGTGATCCATTTAATATCTCTGGGTGTATTAGGCCACCTTGAGCAATGATGCAAATCAATGAGCAATGACTGCTTAATGGCAATATTGGATTTTTATGGTTTTTGCATAGATGTGATGATTTAGTTTGTTGGATTAGCCAAAACAGACTTTTTTTTTGTTATTTTACACTAACTGTTCCTCAATTGATTCCCCAGATATGTTACTATATCACAACATATATTGATATCATGATTAAAATAATTACCTACACCGTTTTAAGGGGTTTGTGTGTATGTAACATCCCATATCTGCCTTATTCTGTCTGTTGTTGCAGGGTTGAGGTTTCCGTACTTTGTGGCGCTCTCTCCTCTGGACATGTCCATGTCTCATGGCGTCCGAAAGAAAAAAGTTCTTAGAGTGGTTGCAACAGAGCTGTGCGCACTTACGTACATCATCAGGGAAAACAAAAACCTTTCTGGTGAAATTGGTGTGGCTGATTAATCACACATGCAAAAGAAGTTGTTTTCCTGTCATGTCTTCTTAAATAAAATTATGCTGTATGTGATGCTTTGAGGTTTGTGTGTAAATAAAAGGACAGCTCGGCCATGATTTTATACCATGAATGTAACCTAACCACAGCGGTGTGAAGATACTAAACCTAGGATTAATGTCAATTATCATGATACATGCTGTTCACTATGACCCAAGAGTTTGGTCTACACACTTGCCTTTAAAAACTCATCCCAACCTTCCTATGGCTTTCCAGTGTCTTCTAATGTGCATGCATGTGTAATGCATTTATATTTCATTCAGAACTTTTGCATAAACCTTTTTCAAAGCAAAGGTGAAAATAAGTTAAGCAATCTGAAACTAACCCCAACACCCCTGAAACTGACTAAAGTTAAAGACACAATACTTTTCTTTGTTAGGTTTAAAGCAGAGTTTTCCAAGCGGTGAGGCATGCCTCCCCAGGTGGGTGTGTAACAGTTAAAGGGGGACACAGGGAGACAACAACAATTGTAGGATGACAATACATTTAGGGCTGTCCTCTAATAAAGAAATTAATCAAGTCTTTGATTTAATTGACAGATCTGTAAAAGCGAGTTTCTCCACGTAGAATCATGCCAAAGCAGTTTCCCTGGCAGCTCTTTCGCGGCCAAACTAAAAGGTAGTTTCACCTTTGGCGGCTTAATAATATACCTGCAGCCAATATACCTGCAGCCGTTTCCAGCATATGGCCGTGTTTAAAACAACATCAGCACTACATGAAATAACGCAGGCCCTCAAACAGAATTTTCAAGTTGTTTTTTTAAAGGTTGGGATACCTACTCTGTATTTACAGCTTCACGTTAGAATCATAAGATACCAACGTACGCTTCAAGGTACTACATACGTCATATCGCCAAACCCTTCAAAATGAGAATGCTGCTTACTCTTAAGACTTCTTCATACTTCTTCCAGTGTGTTGAATGAGTCCAATCCTATGCAGTCTTTTGAAGGTCCCTGCTGTGGTTGTTTGAGTGGTTGGGAGATTTTCTGTTGAAGTTTCCCTGGCCCTTTTTTAATGTTTCAGTTGTACAAATATGCCCTGTTACTTACGCTCGAAAAGCAATGTGGGTGCTTCTGACTGCCAATTGTCTTTGAATTGGGCTCCACACATCAGATTACCCAGCGGTTTTATGCTATAATCACATCGTTTTTGTAAAATCCTGGGGCGGAAAGTTTGGTTCTTCCTCTCTGTCACTGGGTTTCCATTACGTTGAAAAATTTTGTTGTAAGAAAGCTTTTTTTCCTTTATTTGCTTAACTGTCTCCCTCAAGTTTGATTTCTTTTTATCAGTGTCATGCTCTTCTCCTGTACACGTAGTGTGTGTTATTCACACGGAGTAACACACGAGAAATTAGGTTCGTTTGTATTGACACAACAGATCTCCCCTCTAATACTATAATATAACAGAATCGGTATTTAAAGGTTAGGCCTTAATTGTGAAACCACCTCGTTGAGTGTTGACAATGCCAGCGAGGTCAGCTAATATCACCAGACACTGACTACCTAGCCATTTTTGGAACTTTGTATGGGATGTCTGTTGGAAAAAGGACTGAATTATTACTTTGAAAAAGCAAACTTTTTAAGAATGGGGGGTGGTAAACATCGTTTTCGTACGATCTGTTTTCGTGTGGACAAGGCCTGAGTAAACGAGCAACAACAGCAATAGTGAGCCCGTGTGTTCCCCCTGGCCACCACGTTTAAAAGCGACAGCTTGGCATCACAAATCACCTGTACATTTATCGAGTGGTAGTTTTTGCGATTGATGAATGCATAATCATTCATGGATCGTGCCTTCAGACGCACATGAGTACAATCAATTGCTCCAACCAAAATTTTTTTTTTAATTCGTTTTAAGAATCCACTTTGATCTGTTCTTAATATGTGACTGCTTATGCTTAATGACAGCTGAGGTTTATTCATTATTTTCAGCTAGATTTTGCTGTGCTGCACTGCAAATACACAGGCTCAAATTTGCGTACACGATCTCAGACCAGACGTGAGATTTGATCGTAGCTCACGCTCACGTCCAAATTGATAAATGCCGAAGTTTGCCAGGAAATGGTCGTACGCACGTTTTTCTGCCGTACGTTCTTTTGATAAATGAGGGCCAGTGTGACTAATGGATATCTGAATGCAAGGTGCCTGTTCGCTGTCTTTAAAGTCCCTGTGAAGCGGAAGTTGGACCCTCTTCAGCATCTGTAACGTATCTGTGACATATTCAAGTAAAACAAAATTTGAGCAGTATGCAGCTCTAAGAGAGAGTTAGATCACTTGTTAAAAAGTGGACAGGCTTATAGTGTGTCCTCTTCTTATTAAACCGTCCATCTGAACACAGTGCTTACATTGCCATGAACCATGGATTATAAACAAAACAAATATCTAAATCTTAATTCAGAGATCCTTGACTTTCAGCCTTAAGGATCAGTTGGTGACTGCTAAGGATAAATTAATGACATAAATTAAAATTAAAATGGTGAAAGAGTCAAATAGTTGGCACAACAGTTTCCTGAGATTAATTATTCAAGAAACAGTGAGTTGCACAAAGTGTGGAAGGGTTCAGCCTTGTTTTACTTTTAGTGTGTGATTATCTCCCAATCAATGGAGGGGTAGAGTTCCACATTGTAAACCCTATGGGTTAGATGGAGACTTGTGAATGCATTTTTTATACAGCGTGTGTGTAAAGAGTGTACATTGCTGCAGACAGAAGTTTCAGATTTGTCTTTAAAAACACAGACCCTTCTTTTTATTCATGATCATCACTATGACATTGCCACAGAGATGCATTGAGTCCAAAAAAAGATGAAAGAAAGTGCAAGTTATCCCACAATCATGAGTCAAAGGAGGAAACTGCGTTATAGCAGATTGCATATGTGGACATATTTGAAAGTAGAAGATGCAGTGATAGATGCAGTTTGCATGTGAAGGTATTTTCTGTGAAGACCTGTTATGATTTCAGCTTTGTTGTTCCCTAATAAATTTAACGCACTGCAATCGAAGTGAAAGCGCAGCGCTTATTTAGTCAGCAACCACTAGTAGAAGTGTAAAAGTGCCCGCATGCTTCTTCAGAAGTACTTGTCGGATGGTCAAATAACTTCGGAAACCCCCTCACACCTTTGTGACATTGGTTTCGGGTTCTGTGTTTGAACACTTCTGTATCGAGCAACCATGGTCTCACCATGGTTTGTTCGTTTCTAGTTTGGATTTTCTTTGTTTTTGATGGTTCAGACTTTCAGACCAGAAAAAAACAAAACAAAATGAGCCTTGGGAGCACACAAACTAACATTTGGTCTGACAACTTTATAGAGTCAGTTTAAAAATAACAAAACTTCCAGCACTTTTAAATTATTTTCTGGGAGGATGAGAGGAAAGTACAGAAATAGGGATGGGATCAATGAATTATCAATCATTTGTCTATAAGAACTGAGTAAACTTTCTGCGTAGGAGGGCCGTGAGATACGGTTGATAACGCTGACCACAAGCTTGTTAGTGGACCAAATTTGTCTTTGTTTACGTTTTGTTAGGGAGAATACTTTTGTTTGGAGACTTACCCTTCATTTCAACCAATACATGCCACATTCTATCCCTTTATCTAATACTTTAATTATCAAAATCATTTACATCATGCTGAACACAAGTGTGGTGAAATTAAATTGTACATTACATTAAATACACATAAATTGACGTAACACCCCTTAAAAATATGCTTTCCCGGTCCAAGCCTCGTATTTGCCGCAACGCCGCAGTGCCATGTTCCCCGTTGTTATCGATGAAAAAGATGTCTAACTGACGTTAGAGGTGATCGTAATTGTTCACATGTTCGGCCCGTTGTTGTCTGTTTTGTTTCAACAAAGCGTTTGGACCCAGAAATCATATTTTGAAAGAGTGTTACGTCAGACTTAACAGCCGGATAGTAACAGTCAGCCCTTTTAAATACAGTAATGTCATAGATTTCACATCCACATTCAGGTAAAGCCTCTCGGCTTGTGTGGCTTTATTTTATTTGTCTCACTTCAGGTCTGTCAATCTCTCTCTCTCTCTCTCTCTCTCTCTCTCTCTCTCTCTCTCTCTCTCTCTCTCTCTCTCTCTCTCTCTCTCTCTCTCTCTCTCTCTGTATGTGTGCTGGTAATTTGGGCGAGGGGGTTGTTGCATGTGACCCTTCCACCTGTCCTTACTGGGACTCTATTTCTGGGTCTCACACTGAACCCGACTATGTCTCGCCTGGCAACAGTGTGTGTGTGTGTGTGTGTGTGTGTGTGTGTAGATGCGCGTCTGGGTGTGTGCGGGCTCATATGGACCGGCTGTAACAGCAGAACAGTGACCCAGTTGAACCCTTTTGCTGTGACAGGGATGAAGCTAATGTTGGCACTAGGCTTCAGTTTGAATGAACGTGACATGTTGTTGGTCTGAGATATGTTTTTTTTTAGGATGTGGTGGGTGTTGTCAGATTTGTGTTGTGTTCTGCTTTTTAATGCAGAGAATGGTTAGACTACACTTACAACTCATCAACAATGAGAGCCTGACTTAAACCTGTTGTGGTGGGATCTCCTCAGTTGTTTTCATTAGATCCACCTGTTTATGACCTCTACAAACCCTCCAGTCGGACTGTGGTTCAAGTGGGATGTCTTGGACTCATGGTTGGTTGGATTGATGTTGCCTGTTTTCAAGTGAGGAAGTGGCATCATTAGATTTTGGCTCCTCTATCTGGACACATATTAAAATGATCATCGGTTCTTGCTAGACTCGTTGATGTCTTTTGCGTAGTTGACACAGCCCTCAGTGACAGGGAAATGACAAGGACAGATGTTTCGATACAGGTCACAGGACTCATTGAATGCTTTCAGTGTGAAAACAGAGTGATTCATATACTATGGTCTTCAGTCACCAGGTATTAACTTAACTTGTATGTATGGGAGGTTTTGGATGAAGTGTCGGACAGCGTTCTGACCACCATCATCAAAACCATCAAATGTTTCACAGGTATTACGTGGTTCACCATCGAAACATTGTGGAGAGCATCTGGACAGGCCGACGCACGGCAGCAGGGTTTCCACCCGTGTATTGCGAGGCCAGTCTAGACTCCCACCGAATCTAAGCATAGAGAATTTTTAAGATGTTTATAAACTAAAATGTGTTGAACAAGTAGCCATCTCTAAGTCAGTGCGTAAGGATAGCCAGTGAAAGGGAGAGAGAGCGTGTGAGTGTGTGTGTGTGTGTGTGTGTGTGTGTGTGTGAGCGGTGATTAGGCAGTTAGCAGTAATGTTATATATGATCTAAAAGGGAAAACACTTTTTTTACTCAGTCATCTATTTCAATTACATGTATTTAGTGTTATTCTGTGTTATGCTGTCTCAATAAAGCTTGACACTTCCTGCAGATGTTTCACTTTTAAAAAATAAACTATTACACGTCTACTAATATTAACCACTGGTTTCGGTTTACATGTAAAGGTAAATATGTTATTATAATATCTATGGGAATGAAAATATATATAATTCGTTAAATACTGAGGTCTCTTGTATGATTTTGTGTGCAAGTTGGTGTCTGATATAATACGACACATATTAGTAATCCTCCATAATGCCTGAGCATGTAAGACATAGGGACCCATTTAAAGTTAAATGTAATCTTAAAACACTCCAATGGCTCACTTATTTTTGAGTAGGCTATTTTTGAAGTATAAAGAGTGAACAATATGTTTTTTCCTCAAATGTTTTTATACTATAACATTATTTGTTTTTTGAAATTTCTAAATGACAGTTCAAAGCATTGGTATCGACAGGAGTGAAGGAAGTATTCAAAACTTGACTTGCATTCAAAAGTGTACTGAAGTAAAACTATGCAGACATTAACATCCGAATTTGAACACTTTTTTAAAGAATGTTTTTAATGTAGCATTATGTAAAGCACTTTGAATTGCCTTTGTGTATGAAATGTGCCCTACCAATAAACTTTCCTTTACAGTAAAGACACTGGCACACAGTGTCTTACAGTATTGTCATGTATTTTATTATTGACTTGTTATTACTGATTCATTAATGCAGCATGTTTTTTTTTAGTATTTTCTATATTCTTGGGTATTTCACTCGATAACAATGCGTCATATTTTATATGTTTATTATAGGTTCTCAATTTTTTTTTTATCTGCAACCACTAACCAGAACTTTATTGGGTCGGGTTATGTTTAAAAATAACCAGTTTTTATGATGTTAAATGGGCGTTGGTCTCGGAAAGTTTCAGAAATTGCCGTTTTTATGATGCCCACAATTGTGACACAGGAAATTGTGGACGGTTATCCTTATAAATGTAGTGATGTAGAAGTGTAATGTAGTAAAAAACTGAAATCCTCAAGGAAGTGCAAGTCACCCAGGATTGAACTACAGTATACGGACCATAAATGTGCTTACACTCTGCTACTGGGAAGTTGTTCATCAGGATACAGGATCGATACCAAATCTGGTATGAATTTGTCAAACATTGCCACACATGTCCTTTTTCTCCCAGTTTGGAATGGCCAGTTTCCTGTACACCGCAAGTTCCCACCGTAGACAGCCACATGTCTGCTTTGATCCATTTGGCGACACTCACCAGCCATTTATTCTCACTGATCACTGAGGATGTTCAACAGGAGGGTGTAACGTGTGTATGGGTTCACAACACAGTGAGAATACTGGGGAGGAAACACTATATAAATACTCTATATCTGCACATCGTGTGATACAGAGATGGCAGTTCAGTTTATACCAAAGTGACGAGAGACGCAGTTGTCATTTTGGTTTTCCAGAGGGCTTGCTTGCTTGAAGTGACATTTGAATTAACAAAAGAACGCATGGATTCACTTCAAATTTGAAATTCAACAGAAATGACGGGGACATGACGTAATGCTATGAGCGACACAGGATTTTACCAAGTTGTTCGTGCGATAAAACAAAGAAGTAACAGAAAAGAAGGGTTAGGGGTAGTTGTCGCACACGTGATCACAATGTTTCCACACGTCTTTTATTTATAGCCTGTTTTCTCTAGGTTCAGCAACAACAACTTTGATCCATGTTGCAAATGCAACCAATTCAGGAAAGTTCCTAGTGTTACCTTCAGGAGACCCCTTCCCCAGGCTTCCCCTTAATCCATGTTATGCACTGTCATTGGCTCTACTTCCCCAATGGGTCCAGATTATAGCCTGCTGGATTTAACCAGCGCTCAAGCACTGTCTTGCTAACGCCAAGCCAATGCTGATTTGCCTCTTTGGGATTTGGGCTTTTTATCAGGGAGCTACAAAAACTGTTGGTGAGTTGAAAATCCTGGCTAAAGTCGTACAGTGTGAGTCATAGGCTGTATAAACTATGGACAGAGTCACCACAACGTCACCCATAGGTTTCTGAAGGGCCAAAATGAAGGTCGAAGTGGGCGACTCCTGGTGGCTCCAGCCATTGCCGGGGGTCACAGTAGGCAGGAGGTCAGCAGGGTGTTGTGTACGGTATCAACAAAGTTTGCTTATCCGGATTTGAGTGGTGGCAGTCTGGGATGTAGAGTTGGACCCCGTGCTGCAGTCTGCGCTGCCTGAATTGGAGTTGCTTCAGTGGCTAACTGAAGGTCTCCCTCTCCAGGACAGTTACCACGGCATATACAATCTATTTATGTGGGAAACACTTTACTAAATATATGTCTAACGGAACAATTTGATTTAAATCAATTAAATAACCTGAATTTCGATAACATCGACACATCCGCGATGAGATAATAACAATGACAATCTTAACATTGTTATTCCCCATACTGCTATGGCAAACAGTGCAATTGTTTGTTTTGACACTGAAAAATAGAAGTCAGTGGAGGACTTGTATTTTAATTGTATGTGTAATAAACTAATAATATACTAAAATTTCACTCACTGAGAAAAACTGGAGCACATACTTCTTGAACGCTCCTTTAGTACAATTAAATGCGCAACAAGTCATATTTGTATGATATTTGCATGGAAAAATCCCCTAAAAGGCACCAAGCCCCCTTAGCACGGCCGATAGCTGAGGTGTCTGTGAGGCCTAGTAAAGCAGACGACTAGCAGGTAACGTTAGCCACCTGAGACTTACAGCAGCCACACCCTTAATTATGCAGAACTTTAAAACTTAATATAATTTAAACGATTGAGTTATACAAATATTCACCCCTCTACAGTTTTCAAGTATAAGGCAATTAACTATAGAGACCAAAACCTTCTTTTGTACCAGGCTGTAAACATGTTTATTTTTGATGTAAAGTTTTAAAGGTATTTTAACATCAGACTCCCTTTTGGAGCCAGCCCCAATGGCCACTTGATGAACTGCAGGTTTGGGCTCTGAAGTGTTGGCTTCATTTCTTGGTGTGAACGAGGCATAAGGTTGAGAAACTGTAAGCTACGGTTGAAACAGAATATTGAATAGTTTTTGGTCTGGATAAGAGCCTGTTTGAAATCCAGAATCATTTTCTTATTAAAACAGTCATCAAACAAAAACAGTTCATAAACGGGGACCTTGAAGAATGAAATCACCATTGAAAACAGAGCTACAAAGGAGGGTCAAATGAACCTGCATCAGTACAGTCGCCCATACAATACTAAGGCTAATTGCACAAGCTCGTATAGCCGATGTATGCTTACTAACTGTAATAAAAGACTACAGACTATGTATCTTATATAGAAACTATTTTGCTACATTGTTGATATTCCACTCTTTAATTGTATTTATTTACATGAGTAGGTTTTTCTTCTTAACCATGTTCAGTCAGTTAGTGTTGGGGCAGGATCATTCGAAATCCTTTTCTTTTTATTATTATTTAAATTGAGTATTTCGGTAAATCACCAATAAGCATTGTTTAAAGAAAGTAATGGGTTGATCATTTTCCTACCGGCTTGCTTATGTGTACATTAATGGCGTTTGTGTGTGAAGAACATTGCCGGCACCAGTCCCACAGGCTTTAAGTCAATCTTATATTTTATTCCTCTTTGCCTGTGTCATTCCTGCTTCGCTTTGTTTTTGTCTCTCTGGCACCGCCAAGTGAGAAGGGTATCTCCGAGTGTGAAGTGCTCCCTCCTCCACTCCTTGCTGAAAGCACCCTGCAGTAGCAGCATGGTAATTCTGCTCCTCTATCTTTCCTCTGCATCATGTTTACCTAGCAACAAGCATCACCCGCGGCTGGCCATCCCATTGGTCATTTGAAAACGCACCGGGGACCAATGGCAGGGCTGTTGCCATGGTACAGTGTATAGTTGCCGGGTGGAATTTTGCTGCAAGGCACGTGAGTGTTGGAGTCTGCTTGCCTCCTCGCACTGCCGTTGTAATCTCTGCTGTCTGGTCGTTAGTACAGCTGAACGTGATTTGGTGGAAGCTCGTCAGTAAGTCTGTGAAGGAAAATACTAATCAGTAATAAAGGCATAGCAATGCGTTTCACAACCATCAACAGACAGAGAAAGACAACCGGGGAAGCAGACAACGGGACACGGCTGCATCTAATCCCTCAGCCTTTTTAAGTAAACTGTTGAGAAGCTGCTGTTCTGCCAATGCAATATGCTGTATCACTACCTGTTTGTACTGAGGCAGGATTTGAGGTTATAATAAGGGTAAAAGCTGTAAGAACAATGTTAGTATTTTTTTTAAATCAAACTGAAATAAGCCACTATAGCTATGAATGAGTTTTAAACAAATACATTTAGATACTGATGATTTATGTTGTGACAACTCACAGCACAAAAGAGCTGTAAACATGAAGTGCTTATTCATGATATCCAGCAATACGCATTTATTTATTCATGCAAATTACTGCTGCCCTGGGATGATAGCTTCATCACTGCAAATGCTATGTATATTTCAGTCCAAGTTTAAAGTGTGCCATTTAAACTTTTTCTTAAAAATGATTTTAAATAATTTCTGTTGTTGAGAAACTGGTAACTCTTTTCAGTGCAATACTATTTCTATACAGGGCATGTATATCAGTCAGCATGTATATTATCTTATAAATACATTTGATATGTGCTAAAATATTAGTTTCTACACGAGATGTACATTTTCCTTTATTCTTTTCAGTCCCAATTATTTATCTGTTTGGAATATATATAAATATATATGACCTACACAACTGTTCTGTAGCTTCTCTGTTATATATATATATATTTTTAAATATATGTATGTACATATATATTTTTTATATAACAGAGAAGCCACAGAACAATTGTGTAGGTCAGCCGTATAGTGTATGAATGTCCTGTCAGCTCCAGCACAAACACACACACACACACACACACACACACACACACACACACACACACACACGTTCACCTGTTGCTCATCTGTCTCTAATTGTTTTGCTGAGATAATTGTTGGGTTTGCATGGCATAAGCGTAGAAATGATGAACAGCCCATGTTTCTCTGCAAAAAGCCACATGCACACAGTAGGCTAGTGAAACGCTGACTTAATAGTAGAGTTAAGCTCTGTCCCTTTACCTTTCTGTATATCTGTGTGCCAAGCCACCATCTGATGGCATGTTTGCCCGTGCAGAAATATACTCGACAATAAAATCAAAATGAGTGTGTATGCACAGGTGAAATGGCCTGTTTATGGACTAAACGGTGTGTCAAGTTGTCATCAATCACAGCAAAGTCTGCACAGACTCAGTTCAAGATGTTTGCACAGTTTTTTGGTTGCACCTCATGAGTGCCGCTTTTTAGGGTTTTTTGTGACCTTTGAACCACATGTCTAGTTTTATTTCCTCTGTTTACATTGTATTGCCTGAATACATTCCCTGTTATATGTGGATCTGAGGTTATAGTGCCAACATTATATTTTTCGTTGTGTAATTTACAATTTTTTGTTTTAACCAAATTTAAAATGTTAAGGTGAATGTCACGTAGCATGTAAATGACATATAGTCTATTATGTAAAAATGCTACTTATAAGATGATTCCTATTGCAACTGCTGGTTCATGTACAGTCAAAGTGAAGAAAACCAATTGCGCTATAGTTTTCAACACAGCCTTTTAGTTAAAAATGAAGATCAGCACATTTTATTAGATGGTAATACGTATTGGTAATTCAATTTAGCTATATATTAACTGTTTAACAATATGTTTGGGCACGAATTATCCAAACAGTCAAAAAGTTACCCAAAAAGGACTCTACATATGCACAATGGAAACCCCCCCTACACAAAATACAGACACTAAAATATAGCACTGGATTTTTTTTCATGTAAGAAAAGAAATGACATTAAATTAATTATTTTGTGATTGTTTATTGTGATGGAAGTGGAGACGTGATGGACTGCTTTTTTTAATACAATGGATGGAAGATGATTTTTGTTTAATGAAAGTTGTCACTTGCACGTCCTCGTTCATACCTCTCATGTTTTTGGAGAAAAAAAAACTCTCCACCCTGTCTCCTTGTTTTGGTTTAGGGTAGAAACCCTCTATAAAGCCACTCTATAAAAATGGTATCAGATTAATTCTAAATCATCATCTGCCTCCTCCATTAGCTGTCATTTTATTGAATTTATAGCTCACGTTACCTTTGTTTAGGTTAATTTTTTATCTCTGCTCCCTCATTGCAGTTTGCAAAGTTAATCTGCAGGTGTGGATGGACAGACCTCCAGATCTAATGTCTACACTGGCATTTGCACCCAGTACTGTCTTTAAACCTTTCAGCACGAGTTTGATTTCGTTTGGATCATAGTGGTGCCTCTAGGCTGCAATCACACAGAAGGAGTCACTAAAAACATGACACCATAAGTTGTCTTCCTATAGAACCGTGTTTGTTGCATGCACTTCTCCTTAGCAACATGCATTACGTTATCCTGGCTCCCACTCAGACAGACCCAGGCACTCTGAGCTGGATATTAGGCATTTTTTGAAGCAGACCACCTGTAGTGATACATCTGCATGTCATTACTACATGCGTACATAGCCACTGTACTGTACTGCTCTATAATGTTGCTTCCTGCTTGTTTTTGACTTATCACTTTTAATGCAAGCCCTATAATCATAGCATGTTGTTATGCTATCTTATTTTAGCTGTGACTGGTCAGCTGTTTTTCAGTGTGTGGGAGTACAGCCATTTGAACCCGGGTTTGGGAGCCTGAAGCTTGAGTAGATCACCAAGGAACTGCAGAAACTAGAGTAAAAGGGACAATGCAAAGCCAGCATGCTTAACTACACTTTCCTGGGTTTTTACTATAAACTATTCTTTTTTGAGAAACAAAGGGTTTCTAAATTATTTTATTTTATTTACATTTCTAAACAAATTTGTTGTTATTGCATCTTGCGATTATATACTATGTACAGTATTAGCATATTATGGCTCATATACTGCTGTTTCAGTCTGATGTGCATTAAGTAGAGCATTATCAGGGGATACCTTATCATTGTACAGTAGGCAATTACAGTAAGCAAGCTTTAGTGGACTTTTCACCATTACTTTTTATTATTATAACATATGACTGACTGATTTATCTGCGCAGGTTAAAGATAAATCTCCTTTAAAAAGAACAGACATTTCTCAGTGCAGTGAGTGGCATCTGAGGGTGGCTTTTCCTTTAAGGAGCAGTCAGCTGGTTTATGACTCTGTCTGTGTGCGGAGCTGTTCCCAGGCAGCATTGTGCCTGATTTAGCCGGAAAGCTCGGATAGCAACAGTAACAACTTTTAGCTCGGTGCAGGTTTGCGAGGAGAAGTCGCATATCTCAGCTGTAGAGAGTCACTCAGTGACCATGTGCTTATGGAAGCCTTTTGCCCCGCTCTCTCTCCCTCGCTCCCCGGCTGTATCTCCACCCCCAGCCCCCTCGGTCTCCCCCTCCCTCTCCCTCGGTCTCCCCCTCCCTCTCCCTCGGTCTCCCCCTCCCTCTCCCTCGGTCTCCCCCTCCCTCTTTCCATTTCTACCTGACATCTTCAAACTATTTCCGCGTCATTCCTGCCTCGCGCCGTTTGAAGAGACACTGGGAAACTAAGCCGGTCGCCACGCCCACAGACCCGTTCGCTGTCCAATCACAGCCAAGGATGGGACTTTATGCAGCCAATCGCATTGCAGCTGCCGTCGCGTCGGGTAGCAACAGAGCCCCATAGAGGGTGCGTGCTGAGTGAGGGTAGAGGCTGCGTTTACCCGAGTATAGAGAAGTTCAAACATTTTTCAAAGACTGAATGAACAAAATGAGCCTTTGTGTGTAACGCGGTGGCAATAAATAAACCTACTTGTCCGCTCATTATTAGTGCAGCTCTGTCATACTTGCCTGCGTCACATAAAAGGTTATACAAACAGACAATCATAATCTGTGTTGAACGTCATCCACTGTAAATTAGTTATCTCGTGGTTGTTGCAGTTATCAGGGCAGCCTATTTGTTAACTCATAAATCTGTCGTGGAAGGGGGAATAACTTGCACATTTAGGTTTATGTTTCCTCCATGGTCTCCATAAATAAACATTGCTCAATGGCTTGGTTGGTGTAAACCACAATACACACACACAGACATATACACACATATATATATATAGATCCAAAACTGTATTTTAATTTACAATTGAAGGTATATTTTTGTAAACCTTTTTGAAAATGTTAAATGCATTTTAGACTGCGGTTCAGTCAAGTTTCAGACCACTTTTTTTTACAAAAGTAATGCCTATTATAAGGCCACGCAGGAAGTGGTTCTAAGTTTGTAGCAACCTATTTTTGTCAAGAGTTTTATCTATTAAACCGGATAACGGGTTTAAGTAAAGGTTGTCTATGTATGCGTGAATATAAAGTTCCAGTATATATATCCGCTGTTACTATAAATGGCCAGGACAGCAGAGGTCTGCTCGGAACAGACTACTGTGGTCAGAGGGAAGGTTACTGTCCCGCTAACTCAACGGGATGTTGATAACCTTACATTATTTTGAGTCAACCGAGTGATGGTTAATGTGAAATTCCTCGTGAAGTGTTCACAATATCGTGTTTTCGTCCACGTGTGCGTATCGGCCCCGGTTTATCCCAGTACAGCGTGAAGCCGCGGTAAGACAGAGCAGCTCCGACCCCCGCCGCTGGCACATGGTACGGTCCATATCGCAGGGTGGGGGAGCTGTGTGGGAGAGGAGCACAGATTCCGACTAACGGAGAAGCACGGAAAGGGAAAACGGGGCGAGAAACATGAGTCGAAATCGCCCTTGTGAAGGTTTCCACCTTGAAGGACTAAAAACTCTCCCCCAATTCTGAGAAAGGACGCGTAAAAGGAGGACATTTAATGTGAGGAAAGGAGAGCGGAAGAAGAGGCGCGTCAAAACGGAGCGACACAAGGCGTCTGACAGCAAAGCTCAGGAACTTCACTTTGGATTTGGTTTTCTTTTAGTTTACTTCGAGACGAGGTTTAGTTTTGGTTCGTTGCTGTCCCGGCGTTGTTTGTGGTTTAATCATTTCTCTGTGCTTGCCTCAGAGGTTGGACTTCTTCCTGGATCGAGTTGCGCGTTGGTAAACAAGAGGACGCTGTCGGAGTTTGGAAGTAGGATGCAGGCCGTCGGCGGCTTGTTCCGTGTGTTTCCTCAACACGGGGACACATTTGGCTTCTAATCCTCAAATACTGGATCTAAACTTTTGTCCCCCTGCTTAACCCGTGTGTGCCCCTGCTTGAAGGCCTGATGGTTCGTCACTTTGTTCCTGCAAACAGTCCGTGAGTGTGGATATCCTGTTAAGAGGGACTTTAACTGCGCGTCTCCGTGAAATCAACACGTTGCAGTGGACTGGTTTGTTTACATGTGTTTGTGCAACAGAGACATCCGGTGCAGTGTATGGGGTTTACATTGTTGTCTGACTTTTTTTTTTTTTTTTAAAGAGCTCCTTTTCACCCTTTCAGCCACCTTCTGCTGTAGGTGGGTGGCTGAGTGACTGCTACACACACATACACACACATAGACACACACACACACACACACACACAAAGACACACACACACTTCTTGGAGCTCTGGCTGTAAAGGCTGTGTGACATTACCAGTGTAGGGCTGTGTGTGTGTCACTGGATTAATCTGAGTGGTAACATCACTCTACACTGCCCTGCTCTGTCCAGTGACGAGTCCCCCCCAGAAAGCACCAGTAATTGGAGCTATATTTAGCCTAAGGGATGGGGTAAAAGCAGGCAGCTGGAAACCCAACTCCCCTCCACCTCCTTCTCTTTCACCCCTTCTATCACAGTACCTCGCCCGGCCCACCTGGCAGTATGCTGGGCGAGCCTGGTTAGCACAAACTTGACTTTGCAGCTAGTTGATGTGCTTTACAAGTAGTCTGGAAGAATAACAAACATTGGATGAACTTATTCTGCTGAATAATATGAGATCTGTTGGAACCAAGCTGACCATGGAGACTTATTAACCTGGGAATACTAACTACACTGTATTCTCCTGGACACACAAACCCTGTACTGGATTACTACTAAGATGTCTGCAGAACTACCTGTCCTGGACTAAGTGAACATAAGCAAGTATAGTCTATGCCTTCACCCTTCTGACATTTAGCTCACACTCTTGATCAGAGTCGCCACACGTTCACACCCTGCAATAGAAGAAAGGCTTACTTTAGACTACTTAAAATATCAGTCACCAGCGATCTGGAGCGTTACAAAGCTCCAGCGCACAGAAAGAATGCATGAAACTGCCAAAACCAACAAAACAAAAAGCTAACCTGACTAACCAAATATTCTATTCCCCCCAGCTCCCCAAACCCACAGAGAAACAGAATATATATGTATAATTAGAGATCTATATCTATAGTGTAACTCCACAGAAGACAGAGATTACATCCTTTATATTTTTACTTCAGAGAGACAAGCTGCCTGTACACCAGTTGGTTGCCTTAGAAACCACAGTCACAAAAAAAGAAACAAGCCAGAGAAGAAGGTGCCTTTTGATTGGTTGGTTGGTTTCCCACCATTTCAAGATTCATTGATTTAGTTGGATGTAAACTGTTGAAGCGAACTCTGGGATTGAACACATCTCATGACAGACTAAATCCCCCCCCACAAGCTCTGCCCACCTGTCAGAGCGCTGTGATTGGCAGTATTTCCCTGCTGGATTGGACAATTGCCAAGCATTTCCATGGTGATCACGTCATCATCCGTGGAGGACAAGACCGTGCCCTCTTGCAGGATGGTCCAAACAGAACCCTGGATCAGCTCTGCTTTGCTGCGCAAGAACAAGAGTTAGTACACACACACACGCACACACACACAATCCCATGATTAAAAAAAGCCATAGGTCTGTGTGGTATGGTGGGATGGTATGATAACTCTTTTGTTTGAAGTTTGAGGAGTTTCAGTTAATATGTGGTGAAGTTGGTGTGTATGATGAAATGTTGCAGGAGCGCAATGTTTGTCAGCATGTGTTGCAGTTGAGTGGCAAAAGTTTCTAATGCATGTATGTGTGGGACAGTTTGGCTTTCCGTCAGTATTGTTTCAGCCTGAACTTGAGCGATCAGAGCCCAGTTGGATCTGAATAGCCATCACGCTCCACGCCTGTCAGGTCAACCTGCAGCAGGAAGCACCGGAGTGGTCGGACAACTTTGTTGTTAGTCAGTCGGGGACACCGAGCTTAGGGATAGGATTTAAGAAGCAGTCTGTGTTGTTTTGTACTTTACCGTGATGAGATGCAGTGTCGCTATAAAGTTCAACAAGTAGTCTGTTGATGGCGGCCTATAGATGAACGCCTGCATGTCCATTGGCTGTCACTGGTTTACACATATTTTACTGACTGAACACAAAAAACAGAAAGAAAAACTGAGATACTGGACCAACTTGAAACCTAGCTTGTAAATGATCTTCATCGTTTTCTGCTACGCAGCAGTTTAGCAACTTGTTCTTTTATATCAGGACTATTTACACGGCATGATTAAAACCCTGAATGAGCCTGAATTAGTTGTAACTGCTGTTTTAAAGCTTTCTATGTCGTTAATGTTTAAGTCCTCTTGTTGCAGTGCTTTATCTTTCATTGAGTTTTCAGTCGACTTTCACTTTGATTTTATTTAATTTTTTATTCAGTGAAATTTCTTTAAGGTGCAGCGCAGTCTCCACACAGCGGGAAGGCCCTGGGTTCAAATCCACAAACATGCAAAATGAATCCATACAAATAATCCTGAATCGTGAAGTTAGTGTGTGATTGTGAGTTTGTGTGGACTATGACCTGGTGCTCAATTAAAGATCTGGACCCTGAGGCTAGACCAGTGGCACACTTAAGGCTGAGTAATGTAGTGAATATTGACTTGCATTTGTCATCTCTGTCTGGGATTTGTGTTCTTGTTTACAACATTGCATTAGTATTTACTTGCATGTATAAAATAAGTGAAAAGAATCCAGCTGGTGACCTATTTGTTACACCGTTTAATACGTTCATCCATGACAAGTACATGCTTCTTATGGTTTATCGCATATGACAAAATATATATCGTTTATCATAATACATTCCCCGATGTTCATGTGACTTTGTGTTCTTGTGACTTTAGTTGTTTGTGAGAGAAAGCATGAGTTCAAGACACACTTGATGTATTGTTCCTCTCTTCCCCACTGTACTGTGCCAAATGTTCTCCACTTGACTGGACTTTATTGTTATGTAAAGACATGTCATTGTTGATAGTTTATACCAGTGTGTTTAGGGAAAAAAGAATAATAGGAACATGAAATAATACCAAGTTTATTGATGGGCTCAGTGGTCATCTGTAAATGGGTTTTGCAGTGGAATCTGGGTTCAGGTTAAATGAGCCAAGGCTTGGCCTTGTCCTCAATTACCTCAGTGGAAAACAGATTTGTGTTATTTTGACAAATGGTATCACAATGCTCATTCATTTTAATGAAATAAGGTTCTAGCAGCCTGTGCATGTGCGGCGTCTCTGACACCTCTGTGTCCTTATTGGTGGTCAAACTCTTCAAATAAATAATTAACAGCAGTTGGGGCACCCGTATGACTTAGAGACAACCATGATGTCCCAGGTTCAAATTCAAATTCTTCCGATATTTTCTCTGTCATCTCTCTATTATTACTAACTGATAGTCATGAAATGCTAAAACAATAATCATAATTGACAGTATTCTGTGCTGCATCACTGTGTATGAGCTTAGGGACATTTAGAGACTGACGTCACACATGATCTGAAACCGGAGGCTGCGTGAATTAACCTGTTTTTATGGCACAGTCTGTGTGTTTTAAAAACTCGCACATGACTGATTTGGAAATTTAGTTGCCATTTTAGTTCTCTTATATTTAGAAAAAATAAGATACTATGTGGATATACATCAGCTTAAAAAGTAGAATGTGACAGGGAAATTTATAAATTTCCTTTTTGATTTTTCATTCAGGTGCATCTGGTTCTTTGTCAGTTAAATCCATTCGCACGTTTGTTTGTGATGTTGACGGGTTCGTCAGACACCCCACAGTCAAACAACTTAATTTGCTTCGCCACTGTCTCTAAAACAGATGTCTGTGCACATGTGTAGCACTGTCTGCTTCCAGTTCTGACTAACAGTAATATTAAAATATCATGTGACAAATAGTAGAAAAATATTTATTTTGGCATATACGTTTAGTTGTTTGCTGTCCCTATATTTTAGATGTTAAAAAGCAGTTGTCACTGATGGCAACCAAAGGCCAAGAGTTGGTTGCCAATTTCTCAAAATGGTTGCTAATTTCAACCTGGACTATTACTGTCAAACCCTGCGTGATTTGTGGATGCAGAATTCCCTGGAGATTTAAGCGCCTTTTACAAATGTAATATAATGTGAATGTACCATACATGGGTTAATTCTTATAGCTTGTTCTGCATATGACTCTTGACTTAATGTTGATGACCGTACAGGCAATCCACCTGACTGTGGATTGCCTGTTGTCAATATGGGACCCCTCGTACCCAGACTGTCTTTTGATCTCCAGCGGGGAATTAAATTTGAGCCTTGACATTTTGAGGCTTGCTTGTTCAGCTTTTTCTTTGGTATCAGTTTCATTAATTTTTGAACCATGTTGTTTAATTTAGCTTGTAACAATGTACATCTAGATGGACAGATTAACAGAAAGTCAATAATTCCATCATTCATTCATTCATCTTCAACCGCTTATCCCGGGGTCGGGGTCGCGGGGGTGCTGGAGCCGATCCCAGCTGACATCGGGCGTGAGGCGGGGTACACCCTGGACAGGACGCCAGTCTATCACAGGGCACATAGAGACGAACAGAGACAGACAATCATTCACACCTACGGGCAATTTTAGAGACATCAATTAACCGGAGAACCCGGAGGAAACCCTAAATTCTTACAGTGTGTGGAGTTTAATGACGTGGAGTGTTTGGTGAGGAAAAAGCATTAAAAAAAGTTTTTGACAGAGCCCTCGAAAGCTCCGGGCTGTCCCACCCATCTCACAGTGGCACAACCCTAAGCCATAGCAGGAACTCTAACTCATTTGATGTGGTAAACTAATGTTTATATGTAAAGTTGATTGACCAGTGAAACCATCACAGAAAGGATTGCGTTAGCCAAAATGACCCCGACGGGGACAAGCGGTTGAAGATGAATGAATGAATGAATGAATGAATTCACACATTTTAGTCAGAAGTAATGCAAAGATGAAGAAGAAAACTATCAAGCAAGATGAGCAGCACTTATTAAAATGTACCTGAAAGGGAAGCGCAGTTCCACAACAGGTAAATAATACAAATACACTGAGAGCTCTGTTTACATGGAGCTTCCTACGTCATCATGATGTACTCTACCATCTTCAGTAGTCAATTTCAGGCAGGACAGAGGTTTGGTTGCCGTCAGTGGCAATTTCTTACATTGTGTCGCCCCTTTTCCGCCATAGCTGCTACACAGTATGCTGCATTATCTTGTGTGACAGAGAAGAGTTTTTGTTCACCACTTGAAAGAAGGTTTTTTAAGTGACAAACTGATGATTTGTATCAGTGAAAACAGCAACAGGCGTATGAGCTAATCTGCATCTTTCTACAAGTTAGGTGTTTATCTGGACAGCCAGTTTTCCGAGCACGCTTTACATGAGAGAGCAGATGTCAGTAGTGCCAAAGCATTGCCTAAATTCACAAATACAACATGACCTTGAGGTCCATTTAGTAGCTGTCCTAGTGCCTTGTCTCATACCACTTCATCTTTATCAGGAGACCTCTTTTTTGCTCGTTTTCAGTGCACTTATTATATTTTCAGATTTTTTTTCCGGCATAAGATAGTATCTGTTGCATGTGCTGATTCAGATCAGAATCACTGAGTAACACTAGAAGACAGGTAAAACTTTACAAACAGCCCTCATGTCATCTTTTAGGGTTGGATCATTTCAACTCCTAGTGTAACTATTCACTTAATGTTGCCACTTTTCTTAATTTCTATATGGCTATAGCACATATCCCAATTAGTCACCCTCACTTAACCATCACTGGTCCCAGTCAGTATCTCTGTGGGCAGTTATTTGTTGTATGAGTCCTTCATAATCAGTATTGGTTTGCTTTGTGTCACTCATGCCACTTATTTATTCCTTAAAATATATAACTTGTTTGTAAAATGTTGGGTAAAAATGTATCCAGTCAATACCTTTTGATTGTTGACTGTCTTTTTTAACATCTATATCTCTATCTCTTTTTTACTTGCTAGATGTCTTTTTTTGCCGTTGTAAAAAAAGTTGTCAAAGAGTTGATGTGCTAAATGGGAAATGGAAACGTCTTTGCCGAATAAACTGACGTAGCAAACCTTTAACTCACGGAGATGAAAGAACAATACAATTTTTCCAATTGAAACAAATTCCTGAACACCTCTCCATAATACTCTCATAGATGTCAGGGTTAGATGTGATCAGATGGCCAAGGCGACATTTGCATAGCCTAAAATGCCAATTTCTGACCAAACTATGCCTAGTAGACTAATTTATTCATTCCAAACCAGTTTATGGAAACACAAAAAACTTAAACTCCTACAAATTCACAGAGCTCAACCTCCAAACCTTTAATCAAAATTAAGAGGTGTGATCACCCTCATTTAAAGAGGCCAAACTCAACATTCAGAACATTAATAAAGCACCAAACAAATCATTTCCATGTTAAGATGCGGTTGAGTAATGTAAAATAGATATATCATAGAGACTATCTCAAATCTTGTGAAGCACTTTGAAGAGTTCTCTAAATAAAGATGATCTGTGCTGATCGCTGTCCATATGACATCATCATCAGGTAAGAGGGTTAACATGTAGGCATGTTTTTTACAGTGTAGTTTGACTGGTTATTGCAGTCTAATAGTGGCTGTACACTGAGTGATTATTATTATTATTAAACTGTTGAAATGCCCAGACTAAAGTTAATTTTGTGTTTAGCTGGTCCCGGAACGTCAGTCGATAGGCAGGCAAGTGAAGTCCAGTGATCTGTGTTTTCTGTTCAGTAGATATGGGTGTATGAACCCCTTGTAAAAACTAGTTTGAGTTGATTTGAATGCTAAATCACCCTGTTGCCAAGCCGTGTGGGCCATGTAAAATAATTTGTTGCATGGTAAAAGAGATATAGACAATACAATGTACTTCTTAAAGGGATAGTTTGGATTTTTTTTAGTTGGGTTGTATGAGATACTTATCCAAAGTTGGTATTTACAGTAGATGGGCAGCAAAATAAAATATATTTTGAACTGAAACCATTATGTCCATTTACACTCTCTTCAAAGCACACAACTAGTTTGTTTGTGTTCACTTGCTAATGCTAGCAAGTTATTTTTTTAAGCTCTTTTTTTCTGCTGAGTTTGTGGCTCTCACCACTGACTGCTGGACGGCGTTCACAATGGAGAGCTAAGTGACAGTTTTATGCCACTATTTTGATGAGGACCGGCGGGTTAAATCAGCCATCAGACACACAGCTAACAACCTCGCAGCTAAACTAATTGATGTGCTGGGTACAGTCAGTGCACGCGACATTGTGGCGGCTTACTGTTCCAGACGGCTGAACTGGGACTCAGTTCTCTGCTTGTCTGTTAGCAGTTAATATTTGGTTAACGAGGGTCAGCTGACGGTCAGAAGAAAAATCTAAATCTGCATCTGTAGTGACTGTGGAAGTCCCCGCTGTAGTATCTACCATTAACAGTTTAGCATGTTAGCTAGGCCCAGTGTGCTCCTGTTGGTCACCAGCTGGTGTGTTTGGTTTGGGACATTGAACCGTTGATTAACTAAGGTAGATCGAACCTGTTCCCAGATACAATAATGCTTACCAAAACTCATACAAGTTTATATCACTGGGGTTAGACTAAATATTAGAAACACACTCAGTAAAACAAACTACAATTCAACAGCACTGCAAACTACAGCCTCCAAAATGTCCATATAGTTTAACAAATGTTATGGCAAACTATCCAATAGTTAGAGATATTTCAGTGTGAATCAAAGAGGTGGACTGACCTTGGTATTACAAGAGCCCCAACACTAGCTGGTTAAATCCTACTTTAATTTTGTTCTTGGAAGATTGTTATGTCTTTGGTGATTGTTGTGTTGACTATTGTTTCTCTTGGTTGAGGCTTTAAAAATGTATTTAAGAGCACTGGCGGACTGTGGGCTGAGAGTGGGAGCAAAAACTTTTAAAAACCCATTTACTTAACAGTTCTTAGTAACGGTGGAGTATAAAGATATTTAATTTATTACTAAAAGATAAATGCTGAGCTGTAGGTGTCACAGAAGAACTTAAGATGCGTCTCGATCTCAGTCCACGCCTAGAGTGTATCCATGTGCTCTTGGACCTGTGCTTTGATTTTGTATGCAGTCTCGCTGTCTTAAGTTGACAAGATGATTATAAAAACCTGATGTCATGCTGAGCATTTACCTGGGACCACAACAGTGAGCAGGAGTAGCCTCAGAAAAAAATCCATTCCACACTTTGTGTATGTGGCTTTTGATATTGATAAAGGTAGGTGAGAACTTAAGCAGCAATAACAATTTTGTTATATTATTTATTTGATATGTGGGTGGATTAAAGGCTGTGTGTGACATGTTGCTTTTTTCTACTAATTCTGTCAGTTGTGATGGTACAGACAAATACATTGTGTTAAGATCAGATGGGCTGCTGTTTTCAAGTGATTCTGTGGTCATTTTTAGATGTTACCTTTATGAATATGTGCAGATCCTCGATGGGGTAAACCAATAGTGAGCCCCGTTAAAAGGGCGTAGTAAGTATGGAATACTGTGAGCCAGCCGTTGTGGCTGATGATTTACATGGTTCAATATAATTCTGTATTGATTTTATCTCCATGACTATGTCAATAAATGTGATTTTTTTTTTTTCCTCAGATAACACTCCTCTGCCTTAACAATGCATTTTAAACATTTCCTTCTTTCTGTCGGTTATTGTCCATTCAGCGGACAGTGGATAGTGGCGACACCAGCGCCTTTCTGAAAATTTCAGAGGTTTCCAACTAGAGTAGCTCAGAGCGGCTGCACAGCGCTCTGCAAAAAGCTGGGTGCTACGCCTTTTCTCTTGTCAGAGGCAAACCCTCTCCTCATTGTGAACAACTGGAAAAAAAACCACTTTGTGAACACTCACCACATTGTTAAAGATACACCCAAGCGATGGTTGAAACGCCTCAAAGATAAATTTGAAATAATGCATTTGGTTTGTGTTGCAGTATTAGCGAGTTATCATGTTGAAAACTGAGTGTAACCTGAGCAGCTGTGTTAGTGGGTGGGGCATGAGGCCCAAGGTAGTTATAACTCCATGTTTTTGTAATATGTCTGGGGGGGATCTCTAAAAGAATTGTTCAGGGTTTAAACCAGGGATGAAATACTCCTTTTATATTGCTTTTCATTGAGTTGTCATCAAAATCCCATTAAATAATGCAACATATAAATGCTCTAATTACATTTTCTGAAGGAACTGCACTGTCTGAGTTAAAGTATATGGTCTCAGCATACACTGCATTTGTTTAGATCCAACTATAATACTTCCATTTAGCACCGTTGTGTTTTATTGGACTTGGTCTTCACTTGATCTTGAAACCACTCAGACTTGGACTTTTTCTCTGACTTAGGCGGTATTGACAGTTGTGTTTAAATAGATTTGTGTACACACTAGCAGCAAAGAAACCCTTCTTCAAGGCAGTGCTGCACAACTGTTGGTTTCTTTCTGATGGACTACAAGCCCGGTTGTCTCTCTATTGTTTTTCATCATCTAGCAACTTGTTGTGAGCAGGAAGCACTAGTTTCTAGCTGTACTGTGTGTTGCTGTGCAGCCTGGAGTGACTCCTCACTGTTGCCCCAAATAATGTTACATCATTGTGCATCAACACAACGCTGATGGAGAGATGAAACAGTCTTCAAAAAAGAGAAAATGAGACCTCCTGAGCAGTCATCTGATTGAAGTCAGGAAGCATGGAAAATAGGAGTGAGGGATGATGGATGGATAAGAAGAAGAGAGAATCAGATTCAGAGGTAGAGAGGTTTGAGAAAGCAGGAAGGATGATGAAGGAAAGGGGGAGGAGAGAGCGGCTGGTAGGGTGGGTTGGGTTGCTAGGGGAGAGTATGTCAGACTGCTGCTGCTGAGAGCCAGGCCTGCTATTGGAAGCTACTTGCTTAGCAGGAGAGAGGCGGAAGAGGCGAGAGAGAAGTAGCTAATGAGTATTGTAGGCTGGTTGCTGAGACAGCACTGGGTTTATTTATAGAGTGCTGGCCAGCCAGCCCTTAGATACCAACAGCGAATCAGCTGACAGAGAAAGAGGGGGCCCCGACCAATGGCAGCGCAAGAAGGGGGATGCCAGATTGAGGAAGTTCTGTGAGTGCCTCTCAGTCTCTTAAAGAGACGGTGCAGATTTCTCAGTACTAGGCAGATATTCTCTCTCTCCAGCAGTGTCATATCTGTAAGCAGGCCAGGACCCAAAGCACCACAACAGACACAGTGGCAGTGATTGGATTACTTTTTCTACCTTTGTCACACAGCAGAACACAAGCACACACATGCAGTCAAACACAGAGCTTCAAAGCTTTTCAGTGGTTTTTAACTTCACAAATATAGCCTCATTTAAGTACAGAGCTCTATTTAAACTTTCAGGGAGCCATTTGGAAAAAAAATGTTGAGTGCTGAATAGGAGAACTGTCTGTATGGTAGATAACAGTGGTGAAGAACCTATAATTACCAACGTTATTCTTACATGTTCACTGAAAATGAATGTCTGCCCTGAATTATGTTATAGTGATATAAAAATAGACCTAATTTTGCAGTCTTGAAGTCTATTTTGCGTTGACTGGTATAGAGAGCTGTAGTACTGGTCCTAGAGCACAGGAGCTCACCATTACAAACTGTAGATCTATGGTTAGCCATTTAATGGCCTTTTCCCAGAGACCCAGTATAGCCTGCTTTATCTGCTCTGGCTGGCAGTATTGTCCACCTACTTAGTAGCAGGGCCAATCCATGCTTGACTCCACCTTCATCCAAGCTGTGTCTTGCACTAAACTGATGCTAAACACCTGTGGTCGTGCAAGTAAAAGTAGCATTTAAAAGTATTGCCGTGTTCAACAGTACTTTAGCAACATGTAACTGAGTCTCTCGTTTTACTTTAATTTAATTGAGAAGCGTCACTCCTCATATAAACTGTATGTCCTGCAGCTTCAAAAGGAACGCTTTACTCAGATATAGACACAAAGCCCATTCTTGGTGGTTAAGAAAGTCACATACATTGGCTTTAAACAACTAAACAGTGTCTCTTATTCCCACTTCCTGCCACAGCTCTCTTTTCATACTGCTGCTTTTCATGTGCAGACGTTGAGGTTCGCTCCTAAATGAATTTGGGGAAGAAGCAGTGATATTCCACTTCTTACCTTTGTTTGGTATTTTTGTTTTTGACTTTTCTTTATAAAACTTTCTCCGCAGAGGCTATCAGTGAGTTCACAGGGGAAGGCCATTTGCAGGTGACACAAACTCTTAAAGGTTCAGATCCACAGGCTGAGGTGCAGGCATGTAACCGTTTTACCAGTTCTCTGTGTGACAGTACCTAGAGGCCCAGACACACCAACACAACATCAAAGAGCATTTTGGCAACGACGGCCGACTGCTGCCTCACATCGCTTGTGTCACATTCAAAAAGTGGCACTCGAGCATCCCGCAAAGACCGCAGCAGACGGCTGTCTGGCACGTACGCTCTGCCCCTGCGTGAGAGAAAATATCTCTCCATACCAGCAGGTGGCGGTATTCTGTAATCGTCATTAAAAAAGGGAAACCGGAACACCGACAGGACGGCTCAAGGCGCTGGTTAGCACATGAACAACACAGCCCGATGTTGAATGAAGAAGTGATGTTTACCATGTGCAAGTGAACATTAACACAAACAATTACAAAGCATTTGTGCTAAAAAGCTCAATCAATCTTACCTGATAAAACAAATTTGTTTTCGACCGCACAGCCTCTTGACTTGAGCTGTTTACTTTTCTCACTTTGGTTTTTCTTCTCATGGGCCGATTGAAATCAGTGAGATATCTGTCACAAATGGACTCCGCTGGTTTGAACACAGATTTGACATGCTGAATTGGCCAGAAAAAAAGACGATAAGAGCCAACTGGCGCCAACGGTGAGGGCAGTAGGGTCCCTGAAGCACAACGCCGGAGTGACTTTGACGGACTGTCAGCTTGGTCTATCGAGGCCTTTCAACTCAAGACCACAAGAAGCTCAATATCTGCATGGCAAGCTACAGTTGTACTTGTATAATGGTGCCAGCCTACACAGTATATATTATAGAGCAGTCCATATTACAAACAGCTATTTCATAGTGACAGTCTATATTCTCTGAATAATTGAATCATTCAGACACAAACTATTTGACATTGAATAAGTGCGCCTGTTTTCACATGGCTGCAACAAATCAAAATGGACTGGGTCTTATTTTCTTTGCTTGAGGAAGCAGCCTCATTTTAAAGAAACTTTTGTTGTTATATTTTCCACCTGGAAAGCCAGAGACGCCAGACTTGAAAGCACCTACAGTATTCCACTGGTGGCTCGTTCGGAGAGAGGCTGTCAAATACAAATCTTAATCCAGCAACTGAACTGGAGGAAGAGAAATGGTCAGCAGCTGAGCCACTCCCTGTCCAGTGTAAATCAAACCATCATTAATTATGCAGTGAGCCTAGCTGTATTCTAACACACGTCCTTTTTCGGTAGCTAGCTCACTTGCTATGTGAGGTTGCAGTAGGGGCTTAGCCTAGCTGACAAGAATTCAGTGGTGACAGTTGAACAATTATTTGAGCAGAATAACAGTAAGCTTAGCATCTGCTCGCGTGCCCTGAGCCATAATGATCACAAGAATTCCCCTGGTGTGCGTTTGACATCCTTTACATTGAAAGGTCAAAGAACAACTGATACTGCACCCTGATTGGCTATTACAAACTCTTTTTCTGATTGGCCGTAGATATTTTTCCCCCACTTCTCACAGAAAGATGCAGGAAATGCTGTGTCTCTCTGTTGGCTTTCCTGGATGAGACTGACTGATGCAACATTTTAACAGCCATCATCCCATTGTGCTGACCACCAGCTGTAGCTTCTGAAATGTGTCCGGCACTGCTTTCTCGAGCCCAGTGTTGGCCCATATCTCAGCCGATTGAGCATGCCTCACTGGCTTCAGAAGAAGTCGGTAAAGAGTTCTTTGATTGGCCCGTTTAGTGCAGATATTTGACCTCAGATTTTTTCTTTTTCCTGCACCAGCGAAACACCACAAGGCCATAGCAGAGTCAGATTCAAATGGTTGCCTAATTTTGTTAATTTCTCTTCATGTTTTTGGTATCAAACTGGCTGTTAATGGTTGTCTTTGTGGTGTGTTCAAGTGCAACTTTAACCAATTACTTTAAACTTGAAAAAAACGTATTGAATCTATGTGTCTGACACTGTAGCATGGCATAGACACTCAGTCCATAGGTGACTTGGCTGGTAACCGGAGGGTCACCGGTTCGAGTCCCTGTGTGGACCATGAATGGAGCGTGGACTGGTGGCTGGAGAGGTGCCAGTTCATCTCCTTGGCACTGCTGAGGTGCTGTTGAGCAAGGCACCGACCCCCCAACTGCTCGGGGCGCTGGTCACTGGCAGCCCCCTCGCTCTGACATCTCTCCATTAATTGCATGTAAGTCCTGTTTTAAAAAAAATTAAAAAAAATAAAAATGACACAGAGACACACACACTCATACTTGAGTATTTTGACTACATACAGGATGTTCCTGCCATCTCCTGTATGGTGTTTTTTTTTGATGGTCTCTGATTTGAATTTATTTTTTTTGGATTGCATGTAACTATAATAATGTAACTGTAACTGTTGTTTCAATATAAATATATATATAAGTCCTACATAATGTCCCCGGAATTTAATTTAGACCTTCGTCCCTGCAGTTGAAATAGTATCTCAAAAGATTCCTAGTCCCTGAGGAAAGTTCCTCCTGTCAAAAAGGGACATTTACAGCGCTGTCCATGGTTCTGAAACAACAGCTTGTCAGTTTCTGAACCATAAACCAACTTGCGGCAAGTTGCGGAGGTGGGGTTTTGCAGTAACAGCCAAACGAGGAGTGGAGTAATGACGATACCGGCCATAGTGAACTAGCTGCAAAATGAGTCACATTTAACCATTTAATGCTTGATCAAGGAAAGCTCTTTGCTTTCGCCAGATGAGTGACAACTTTGTTCCACTTGTTTTCTGCGCTTAATGCTGCAATGGTTACAGAAAAAAATAGCAAAATGGTGGGCTGGGTCTAATGATCCGCTGACCCGTCCAACAGTCCCTCTTCCTGATTCCCCCGCCTCTCTTGAGAATGTCTCTCGACTTGGTAAAGCGGTCCTTCCAGCGAGCTGCAACATACTTTACATTATGTTGTCCCCATACCAACTAACAACAATCACCATTTAGTTTTGTACTAGTTAAATGACGACACAAACAGCTTCTAGCTAGCAGTAACCAAAGATGGCTCTGCATAGCTGTATTCTGGTATTTCAGAAAATTCATTTTGCTTGCATTGTATAATTTGCACTTCACCAACCTGTAGCTCCCCAATCACAATTTTCTGGCGTTGTCAGGTATATCAGCATTGTATCAGAAGCATATATGTTGATAAGTAACAGGAGATGTCAGTACAGAAATGTCAAAGGTATGTTTGAGGTCATTTAGAAACAGTGTGTCCAAGTTTATTTTTACACTGTAAAACCTTCTGCAGTACACGTCCTACATATCACATTTCAGCTCTGTATGGCCACATTTAAGGGATCCTTTTCAGACGTTTATGTTATGATTTGGTATAAGCCTCAAAAATACAGTGTTAGTTGGGCTTGAGCTTGAAATAACATGATAAATAGTTCTGGAGGTTACACTCGTAAAAACTGCACAAATCTTAAAAGTCCTGTGCTGCATATGCTTAAAATCTTTGTTTTTAGGTCTCGACAAGCAAAGACTTCCAAACTGTTTCTTTACTTGGATATCTGTAGTAGATAATACAGTTTGTTTGGCCGATATGGAAAATAATATTCAGTGGTGTTATAGAAGTGGTTTCTGATCAGAACAGCTCGCCATGTTGTTCCAACGATGGAAGTAGAGAAACGAGTTACAATGTTTGGGTTTCCCTCTCTAATCATCTCTCTCTCTCTCTCTCTCTCTCTCTCTCTCTCTCTCTCTCTCTCTCTCTCTGTCTCTCTGTCTCTCTGTCTCTCTCTCTCTCTCTCTCTCTCTCTGTCTCTCTCTCTCCCTCTCCCCAGGTGTAAGCAGCTCAGGATGTCCGCCCACCTCCTCCTCCTCCTCCTCCTCCTCCTCCTCCTCCTCCACTGCCCAGGGCTTCTCCCTCGCTGAGCCAGCCATGACCAGCCAGCACACACATACACACCCCTCCTTCAGCTCCATCCACTCCATGGCCGAGCAGCAGCAGGTAACACACACACACACACACACACACATTGCTACAGCAGTGCTTTCATACATGCTTTTAGTTCACCTGTTCCACCCGTTGATTGTCATAGCGGCACTGCAACACCAGAGGGACGTGTTTACATTCCGCTTTCATTTTTGATAAAGATTCAAACAGTGATGTCTTGCATTTACAGTGATAAAGAGTGATGATCGCAGTGGGCAGAAGGTTTGCAGAGATGATGGCTTTGTTCGATCATAAAATACATTTAATGTTAGTAAAAAGGGATAGATTAGATAGATTACTTCTTCAATATGCTTAGCCTTTTATCAACAATCTCAGAAACTTCTAGGGGATAACACAAGAAACCAAGGTGACCAATGAAAGTTTATAAGTTCTACCTGAACTCAAAAATACAGTATCAGTGAAGATCAATGTGACATGACAGGGTCAACAGTTGATCGTCTATGAAAACTAAGCCTCCTTGTACACTTGGCTTACTCTGGTCTGTGCTTGAAAATACATACATAATACAATATACCTGAATATACCTAAAACAGTTTTTCCTTTTCCAGTCCCTTTAGACAGTTTAGTACAAACTCTATAAACATGGCCAATATTTCTTAAAGCCAGAAATCAGAGGTTTTGACTATCTCTGTGGAATTTTAGTTTGAGATATTCCAACTAACCGGGTCTTTGGCACTGCAAAGAGGTGAATGAGAAAATGGCAACATCAGTATGCAAATGCTCCATCCACACCTACCCTCTGTTGGGGAACACTTAAGGTGATTTTTCCATATATATGCCACGTTCAGGTAAAACAAAATGAATGTTCAGGGCTAAATAGGGCACAGCTGCTTGCTACACATACACGTGTATGTACAAACACAAGCATTTCTTAGCCGAAATAAGACCTGACCCTCCTAAGTATTTAGTGGTGAATATCTGCCTTGTGCACACCACGTCAACACGCAGAGAAATCTAAAGCTCGACAGCACTGCCGTGTCTAGTTATGGTTGCTAAGCTATGGTCAGAAATGGCTGTTCAGAGGAGGAGGGGTCAGCGTGACATTTCCTGAGTCAGTACAATGAGACGGATGTGGACACAAGTGTAAAATGACTTTTTTGAACATACTTAAGCATCAGTACTGTACATCACGTAGAAAAGCGCAGTGCAGTGATTGCTCAGCCAGGAATACACTCCCTCCCCAACTATTGACAAAAGTTGCACTTTGAGGAGCACCTGAAGCTGGCAGTCCTCCCTCCTGGACAGGAGATACAGCTGGATCAGCCAGAGAGTTAGAGCCCATTTCCAAGGCAGGGAACTCTTTAGTGGCAAGTGTTATTATGAATTGCCTAAGAGGTGTCACTAATCTATTGAGGATCTACACTGCTACCTGGTGAAGTCATGCCATGGTCAGGAAAAAAGGCCAGTTTTCTTTGGGTGCGGAGCCTCTAAACCCTAATCCAAGGGTCAGGGGAATTTGCTAATTGCGTTAATATGTGATCTGTGAATCTGGAAATTGCCAATGACGGCTTCCCCCCAGGTATTCTGTGGGAGGTGCTGCAAGAGCAATGGCGGCACAGGTTGTGTTGAGATGCGTTCTGAAAATGTGGAGCAAGTGCTGAGTTCAAGTTCTTTGGCTTAAGTAAAGAGTAGCCTCCAACAAGGTTGCATCTTGTGTTTGTGATTCACAATGTAAATGGCCTGGACTGGAGGTGCAGCTGAGGTGCGGATAGGATTCAGGTGTGAGGCATTAGGGTGTCCTGTCTGCCCTTTGAGGCTTCGTCAGACTGTAACTTCAGAGGAGCCAGCGCCTCTAAAGTCTAAAACCACAGAACTCTCTCGGAGGAAGATGTATTGTAGGGGAAGGAAAGCAGCTGCCTCAGATGACTTGGATCATGATGTCCACCGTGGGTTAGGTCTCTGTATTGGACTGTGTTGGTGGTGGAGATATTTCTCTATCATAAGATTAGAGCAGTGACCAAGACAATAAGAAGACGGCAACATGTGGTCTGCATGATGTTTTTTGTGCAGGTAGCCACAGGTAATCTAACTTTCAATGCACATGAAAGAGAAGCAGATTAAGGCAACTAGATCTGACAAACATGGCTAAACTAAATTTATGGAATATGAGTCCACTCCGGACTAACAGACTTAGTTATTTGCTTTTGTCCTGAAAATCCCCCTCGTCATTCTTCAGGACATGCAGCACATGAATGCCAGGTAGCACTTTAAAGGTCTCACATGTTTGATTGTTTTTTTTTATTTATTACAAAACAGGTCGATCTGTAAATACTGTGACTACTGTGTATCAAAACACTCATTCACAGGAAAATGCATAGTCGAATCGATACAACTATATATTTGAACATTAAAGCATATAACATGTTCTAGTAGAAACGAAAAATACAAGTATAATCTGACAACGAACATAATGTGGGACCTTTAAAAGGAGAAGAGATACAGAAAGAGCCCTGAAACACCTTCCTGCTTCAATTAGCCAAACTAGGCCTACACTATAAATTAATCCGACATAAACACAATTCAAGTAGTCAAAAGTACATAGTTCATCCTTCCTAATGTTACTGTTGAAGCTAGTCAAACTTAGCTCCACATGAAGGGAAAATTAAGGACAATACTGCCTTAACAAAGAAACCATGTAATCAACAATTTAAATCTATATCTAACAGCTTACAGCCTTTTATGCACTTTTTTTTGCCTCAAAGTAGGTTGGATGTGAGTGATTATCAATTTGATCATCAGCCCATGTTAAATATATGCCAGTACAATGTAGTATCTGACTTAAATGTGTTGATTATAATGTGGCTTTACCTCTGGTGGTGCAAAGGAGAAGTGCAGAGTGTGGGTTTGATTTGATACATGTAAAAAAAACAAATGTAGTTTTCACTGCCCTGTAACAGACCTGTATGTGTGTGGCTAGGTACACACAGTCACAGATAGATTCTCATGTTCCAATTCAAACTCGAGACATGTGTCTGACATGCTGCTGTTTTACGTAGGTGCTGTCTGATATGACCATACTCCAGCGGAGGATCCCCCCTAGTTTCAGAGACCCTGTCAGCGCCCCACTGAGGAAACTCTCTGTTGACCTCATCAAAACCTACAAGCACATCAATGAGGTATGACACATGAGACCTGCTATAACACGCACTTGCATATGTGTTTTGTCTTAGACTTTTCTTCACTGTTAACCACTTTTTTCCCTGAGATCAAGCCAAACCAGGGATAAAGCATTGTTTAGTAATACTTGTCTGTTGTTGGGACAACCTCCAAGGGTTTATCACTTTGGAGTCTACTGTTTGGGGGGTGGAAGCAGGGGTGTATAGAGGCTACATGAAGTAAATCGTTCTCAGCGACAGAATTTGTCTTGCTGGACAACGAATCGGGTTTGGTTCAGTGCTCTCAACTGAAAATATACATAAAAAACAAGTATATTTTAAATTAAGTAAAACTAAAACTGCTGTTAAATGGCTTTCGACACAAATGTCTGTTCCCTCACATTAGCTTCTGCTCCTGGTGATTTAAGTGACAAGCACCTAAAACCCTGAAAAGATAACAAATTAATGATAGTTACTGGTATGCAGGTGATTTGGGGGTTCTTTTAGAAGTACAATGATGCAGAGCTGGGAGCCTAAGCTGTTTTTTCAATGCGTAGGTGTACTATACTAAGAAGAAGCGACGGGCCCAGCAGGTCCCTCCAGAGGACAGCAGCACCAAGAAGGAGAGAAAAGTCTACAACGATGGCTATGACGACGACAACTACGACTACATTGTCAAAAACGGAGAAAAGTGGCTGGACCGCTATGAGATAGACTCGCTGATCGGGAAGGGCTCCTTCGGACAGGTGAGGCGGACGAAGGAAACTACAGTCTGAGAACTGAATCCACATTTATTTTTATTGCTAGTTCATAAAAATGTTCCTCACAGACAATTTATCCACTTTTTGTGCCACTCTCGGCACAAAGTCAAGGCAATGGTCTCACAGAAACAAAAAACTCTTTAGCATATGTTTCTATCATGATATGGGATGGCTAAGTGTGTTGTTGTGTGTCTACAGGTGGTGAAGGCCTACGACCACCATGAGCAGGAATGGGTCGCCATTAAGATCATTAAGAACAAGAAGGCATTTCTAAACCAGGCACAGATTGAACTACGCCTCCTGGAGCTCATGAACAAGCATGACACTGAGATGAAATATTACATAGGTAAGAAGGACAACACACACACACACACACACACACACAGTCACGTCAGTTTTCCTTCTCTTGTGCACTTACCGAACATGGTACCCCACTGGCCGGCGTAATCACACTAATATCATACTATAGATAGGGATATTTATTTGACAATCAAAGGTAGATACAAAACTGCAAACAGCCAGTCCTGAAATACAAAACAAACGTTGAGAATCAAAACACAGTAAAGAATTTAAAAAAAAAAAAGGAAAAGGCTAAGAATAAAGTATATATTCCATATCAATCACTTTCACTCTGGACCCGTGGCTCCAGGGGCTGTTCATATTATGTTAGGCTATCACATACCGTTACAATACAGCATAAAGGTTGAAGTAATGTATGAAAGAACACCTTTGATGACCCCTTGATCTCACCTTTGACATGAAATGTGATAACTCAGGGAATTTGGGAATTTACATCAGAAAGCTAAGACTAATGTGTGAAATTAATTTAAGTGATTTTAACGTGGTCCCAGACTCTTGCCTGATTTGATTGTTGTTGTTTTCCGTTTATGTCTTAACCGTCCTCTTTGTCTCCCATCTGTCTGTGTCTGTCTGTCTGTCTGTCTGTCTGTCAATCTGTCTCTGTGCAGTCCACCTGAAGCGTCACTTTATGTTTAGGAACCATCTCTGTTTGGTGTTTGAGTTGTTGAGCTACAACCTGTACGATCTGCTGAGGAACACCAACTTCAGAGGAGTCTCCCTCAACCTCACCAGGAAATTTGCACAGCAGCTCTGTACAGGTGGGTGCATGGTAACACTGATATGTCGCACACGTGTGTTTGTAGCTTGTTGTTGTCTGCCCCCAAGTGGACAAAAAAAAAGATGAATGCAGTTTTCAAACATCAGATCATGAAGGAATAATAGTGTAGGTCAAATGCCAATTAGTAAGAGAAAAGGCATAAGTGAATAATAGTGGAAATGTATATGTAAGCTCTTTGACGGTTGCCTTTTCCCTTTGAGTGTGTCACGTTTAAATAGGTTGTATGCAGTATATGCAACAATACCTGTTTTACAGTCACAGCCATCATCACCAAATTTAGAAGGTAGTCCTGATGGTAAAACAAGAATGATGTCTTTTTTGTCCGCAGCGTTATTATTCCTGGCCACTCCAGAGCTGTCAATCATCCACTGCGACCTGAAACCAGAGAACATCCTGCTGTGTAACCCTAAGAGATCCGCCATCAAGATAGTCGACTTTGGATCCTCCTGCCAGCTCGGACAGAGGGTGAGCAGCATGCAAACCTTCCAAATATGCCTTTCAAAGTATATTTATTAGTTAACTTGCATATGAAACAGCTAATTATGATTGCCTCTCACCCGTGCTTTCTGGGGCACGCTCCACCCCCCAGTGACCCTCATCATTTTAGAGGGTTTAGAAAGTAGCAATTACAAGTTTTATCACAAGACTATTGTATCTATTCTTTGGATAATGATACGCTATTTGCTGATATCACTATCACGATACGTTTTTTAATTGATTCAATGCAGGGGTCTGCGATCTGTGTGATATGAGACGATATTATCGGCCCGTTTAACACAATCAGTTCTATTTATATCAGCTCATGAAAAGCAACTGAAATATGATTTGACAATTTTATTACTGAGCTTCTCCAGACAATTAAATGAAACTTCAAACTTCAGACAAATAAATAAAAGGCGTGACTTTCAAAATAAAAGGCGCATCTTAAAAAAAAAATATATATATAGAATATATATTTTCCCTTTGCAACAATGATATTGGCTCGTTGAGCATTGAATGAATATATTTATCCAGATGAATGTATCGTTAAACCTCAAGAAAACACATCAATAAACAGTGAATCAGGGTATCATACATATTAGACCCAGTTAACCCTGATATGAGACATTTATCAGTGGTTTTGCATACCATTTATAGACTAAATATAACCCAGAATTCTGCATTTACATCAGCCTTAATCCAGCAGAAATGTTTCCTGTATCTGGAAGAAGTCAACGAATCTCTGCAAAAACAAGTTGAAGTCGATTTAAGCGTTTGTACCAAGGCTTAATTTCCTGAATGGTCTGTGTTTTACTGGCTATGCCGCTGCTCCTCACAGTGGACAGCTACTGAAACAGTAGGCAACACGCAAGTGTCATTTGACTTAATCTTAATTCAACCTTTAAATCCATTGTGCTTTTAGAGTTGTTAACGATGCAACATTTGCTCTACAGCATAGGCGAAGAGGTTGGACGGGAGTACAAAGAAAAGCTTCAAGGTGCAATAAAAGTAAATTGAACTCCTCTCCGCTTCCTTTTCATCCTCCTCTTAGATCTATCAGTACATCCAGAGCAGGTTTTACCGCTCTCCAGAGGTGCTGTTGGGAATGCCGTATGACCTGGCCATCGACATGTGGTCTCTGGGGTGCATCCTGGTGGAGATGCACACAGGAGAGCCCCTCTTCAGTGGCTCCAATGAGGTAAAAGCACCACCACCATAAACATATCAGTTAAGTAGGGCTGCGCGATGATTCCATTCAACATGTTGTTAGGCTGCAGGAAGCGTTGGATTAGTTCTCTTGTGAACAGCTCTGACATGAGCCACAATATACTTTTATACTACATTTAACAATTCTTCAAGTTGAGTGTCATTATGCATCATAGGAGGTAGTGATATTAGAGTATTAGACATTACTGACATGACTTACAAAAGAACAAAGACATCAACAACAACTCTTTTCTAGTCACAGCAGAGTGTTTGCCGTATGTTGCCGCCTTAATCCGAATGTATGAACACGATGCAAACTAATTACGTTTTGTCTGTGTGTTTAGGTTGACCAGATGAATAAGATTGTGGAGGTCCTGGGGGTCCCGCCCAGCCACATGTTGGATACAGCTCCAAAAGCCAGGAAGTATTTTGACAAGCTGTCAGACGGCCTGTGGACAGTGAAGAAGAACAAGGACATCAAGAAGGTATTAGTCTGGTGACTGTTAACACTCAAGAACCCAATGTGTGTGACCAACATGCCCAACGAGCAATCAAAATAAAGCCCTTTATTTATGTTTGAAACAGTAGTGGTCTGCAGTGATGCTCTTACAACCCCAAGTGAAAGGGAAAAGAACGACATTGAATTGGTGTTGAGATGCTGCAGATGCGTTTTCGAGAAAAGACTGTAAATGTTTATGAAAAACGTCAACTATTTTCTGCTGATGGAAAAGAGCAAAAGAAGTCCTTCACTGTTTGTGTCATGTGGTAATGGTAGTTGATGTCATATCATGAATTCATATTCATCCTTATCTTAATATTTGTGCATCTGTGTTTTCCAGGAGTATAAGCCCCCAGCCACACGGCGTCTTCATGAGATTTTGGGTGTAGAGACTGGGGGCCCAGGTGGGAGAAGGGCAGGGGAGCCAGGACACGCCCCCTGTGACTACCTGAAGTTTAAAGGTAAACCAACCATTTCGTATTCCTCTGCGGAGGGATGAACCCTTTGTTGGTTTAGATTTATATTTTAGATAGATATTAGTACAGCTAATGTTCCCTACATAAACATTACAGACATTGAGCAGAACTTGCTGTTGACAGGCTGCGTTATAGAGATGTTAAGTGTAAAGCACATTTGGTCAAATGCATTAATGCCATGCAGCTCAGCAAGTAATGTGCACGTAACGCGCTAACATAGGGATGTTGGTAGATAGCGCCATCTGCTTGCTGTCAGACAGAACTACAAAAAAGGGTGGCTGGCTACCTATTTCCTTTGGCTACTACTACAAAATATGATTGTCGTAATGGTCATGTTTGTCCTCTTTCAGACCTGATCCTGCGCATGCTGGACTATGACCCTAAAAGCCGCATCACGCCATTCTACGCCCTGCAGCACAATTTCTTCAAGAAGACGACAGATGAAGGAACCAACACCAGTTCATCTACATCCACCTCTCCTGCCATGGACCACTCCCATTCAACCTCCACTACTAGCTCTGTTTCTAGCTCTGGTAAAATAACTGTTTTCCACCTCTGAAAATGATTACTCCTCTAAAAGAAAGAGTTGTGCTGGGCTTCGTTTCGTTTACCACATTCTTCAAGATTCAATAATTCATCACTAATTCAATGAAACCTTAATTGGAAATTGTCTTTCTGTGCGCTCGACCGAAAAAGCATTACAAATATCAGCCGACACATCAAAAATACTCTAATAAGGGAAATAAAACATAAGTGTCTGGTGTATTTATTAAAAGAGCCACTAGGGGACATTAAGTTGGGTTCATGGACTGAGGTGATGATGAGGCGTTAAGGGCCACTCACTGCCTCAGGATATGTGCTGTTACAGAAACGAGTATTTTCTTCTCTTAGGGCACACTCACACTGTCCTTCCGCACCGGGCCAAAACCGTTTTTTCAGCTAAAGCCTAGTGCGTTTGACCAGTGTGAGTGCACCCGCTTCGGGCATAACTGCGACCAGCGGGCCCGTCCACGCTTTTGTAGAGCGTGTTTGCACATGCATGAGCACGATGCCTACGGCGGTTCTGACTTCATTTATGTGCGCTTGTTCGGACATAGAAAATAGAAGCAGGGACCATGCGCGGACATTTAACAACAACAACAATGGCGGCGAAAGGTTCACGTTGGTGTGATGTGGAGGTGGAGTGTTCACTGCAGATTTGGTCGGATGAAAATATTCAAAAACAGTCGGACAAGACGCACCATTCGTACTGTGCCCCGTGCTTTAGGGTGATTGACCCCCCTCCCTCTTCCCCAGTGGCCCAGGCCCGCTTGTACTTTCATTACTTGAAATGATGTGGGCCGTGCTCGAATGCTTCTTGCTTATACATCATCACCCCTCTGAGATTTAGTTTTGTCAGACCAAATCTGCACTTAACACTCCGCATCAGACCACCATGAATCGTTCGGTGGCATCTTTTTAAATGTTCTTCGTGTGGAACAGACACATATAAATAGATATCAGGACTGCGATCAGTGCAGGTAAACGTGTGCACGCTCGTGCCCGTAAATGTGCATCCACCTCTCACAACCAGGACGTGGCCGGCAAGCATGCCCCGCCTGGGCGCGGAACAGTTGCACTCACACTAGTCAAACGAACTAGACTTTAGACGGTAAGTGTGCTTGGGCACGGTACAAATGGACAGTGTGAGTGCGTCCTTAATAACAACCTTTTTTCTTGAAGGTGGGGGGGGGACAAAAAAGTGCATGGACTGAATGACAGGGGTCTCTGATCATTTTCAGTCCCATCCTAAGCATTTGGGTGTTAATGTAAATATCACAGATTCTTAGCAAATCTTGTCCCACAAACTATTTCAGTGCAGCAAACAGTGAGTTTAACGCAATGTGTTTTATTTCCAGGTGGCTCCAGTGGTTCTTCCAATGACAACCGCAACTACCGCTACAGTAACCGCTACTACAACTCTGCTGTTACACATTCAGACTATGAGATGACCAGCCCTCAGGTACACACAGCGACAAGCATTACATACGCGCCGTTGTGACAGCTTTGAGTCATATCCTGTATTGGATCAAAGAGTCCAAGACAGCATCAGATGAATTATGCTCGTTTTCAGGTTCCTACTTGTATTTTAGGTTTCTGCTACAACATGTTTACATGCTTTAATGTTAAAAAAAACACATTATTTTTCTCATAATGTCTGTCTGAATATACCTGTATACTCTTGTTTGAAACGCCTGGTTTTAGCGCCAGTCTCTTTAAGACTCCTTTCTGAAAAAAGCCAATCGTCCTGTGTTATCTGATTTACACAGCCCACACAAAACATGTCTTATTTCACAGTTTGCAGTTTGGTAGGCACTCCAGATACACAAATGGATGTGCACAAGTTTTGCATAATATGGATTTATTGTGCTAGTTGATACAGATGCAGTGCTAATTTATTTTAAATCTCCTAAAAATGGCCCAGGTTTAGTTCCAGGAACTTATTGCAGAACTAGAGACAACAGACACATGTTGTGTTGCATGACTACATCTCACCTCTTGTGTCGTCGTTTCCCCCCCCCCCTCTCCCCACTAGGCTCCCTCCCAGCAGCAGATGAGGATGTGGCCAGGCAGTGATGGTGGAGGTGGGGGTCAGGACCCAACATACACCCAGTTGCTGCTCCACAAGCCGGCTGCCTCCCAACAACACCAGCGCCACTTCCTGGACCCGCCCCACCACCCACACCCAACTTACTCCCACCATGGGAACGGTGGGCGTGGCCTGCGGCAGGGCGGACAGACGGGCATCGGTGGAGGGGGGGGCCAGCAGGGATCCTCGCCCCAGATGAGTGACAGCATGGATGTGGGCGTGTCCCTAGGGCTGCACCACCTGGGGGCGGTGTCTTCCATGGAGGCCTCTCAGTTTGGCTCTGCCTCCCTGCCCCTCGCTCTGCCAATCGGACTGTCTGCCTTCCGGACTCGGACGGCCCCCACCGCCCCAGGGCCACAAGCCCCACCCCCTGAGGACTACTACCCTGCCTCCAACAACAATAACCCCGCTGCGGGGGGCAGAGGGAGGCCGGACTCAGACGAGGGGCCAGCCAACTCTTGATAAAACCTGAACCATGCCCTAAAGCCATACAATTTTAACTACAACTACTACAACTACACACATACAGCCAGAGTTCAGAGACAAAGAGGTGAACTTTGTGCTGAAGGAGACAGTTTGTACTGCATGAGAGGAGGAGGAGGAAGGAGGAAGATGCTGGGAAAACTCTCCTTTTATCCTGTTTTAGTTTGTTGTCTTTTGTTGCGACTGTAATTGGAAAGGAATGATTGTGACAAGTTTGTTTTTATTAATATTATTATTGTTGTTTAATATTATTTGATTTTTCTCGGGTTTGAGGAGTTGTGTGTTCTACTTGGTTGTTGTTTAAGCCTGGAGAGGAGGAGGAGGATGAAGAGGAAAAAGAGAGGAGCCGCGCTTTTTCCATTTTACTCCATGTGGGGGCTGTAAGTGGAAGATCGCATATTCATGTTCACACCGGTTAGTTATGACATTAGTATATTCAGATTTACAGTCCCTAGAGGCGAGCAGTCTTAACACGCACACACAAACACACACACACTCTCTCCCTCTGCTGCATCAAGAAGACAGAAGCTGGTTTCAAAGGGAGAAAACCCCAACATATGTGTGATTCAGGACTCATGGATTCTCTCTCCTGTCTGCGTTAAACTCACTTTTTCTTAAAGTTTGTGTCCTCCCTCTGTCGCTCTCCACCCGGTCGTGACAGAGTACGGAGAGAGGGAGGGAGGTGGAGGGAGGAGAAGGTGGCAGGACACTGATGCCTTTCCTGGCGCTCGTAGGGATCTCCTTCTCCTCCTCATCCTCTCCCTCCCCCTGCTTTCTTCTTCCTCTCCTCCTTCTCCTGTTGTGTTTCTCCTCCAGACAGCTCCTCCTCTCTGTGCTGCTAATCACCATGACAACTGGTCCGGATTGCTGCTAAAGATCCAACACAGATCAATAAAGAAATAAAAAGAAATAGAAACAGAAATAAAAAAAAAAAACTTTTTAACCCTTCTGCTTAAGAGAAAAGGATAAAGTAAGAACCACTGCATCTCAATGTATTTATTACTATTTAACAAGAAAAAACAAACTGAAAGTAACCCTTTTTTCTGCTCTTCTTTGTTTGGTTGCCTTCTTTCTGCAGGTGAGCTCTGATTGGCTATTGTAACAGTGACAGTAACTGGTGACATGGGAATGCCACCGGTTGTGGGGGCTGGGTGGAGGGGAGGGGTTTGGGGCAAAATAAAGTTGGATATATAATAAGAATAAAGAGTATACTTTTGCACACCAAAGTCAAACAAACATCAGATGTCCGCTTTTCTTCCTACTAATCTGATCCACCACCTCATGACCTCATGTCTTGTCAGGCTGAAGCTCACCCACAGGTCGCACGGGGTGCTCAGGTGCCTTTACACCTCCTGTATGACACACACAGAGTTCATATAAGGGAAAAACAAACTACGGAGGCCAAAAATGTTCAATAGTCAATAAATAAACAAGAAATATAATAAACAATCACATGAATAAATGCACACAAAATGTAATGTGTAACCATGAACCATGATCAAGGCAGAAAAAAACATTTCATAACAATTAGCTGAACTTTCACAATTTCAATTCACAATTTTGTGGTCATATGTATTCGCACAGAAGATTGTCTCCTTTTTAAAGTCACATTTATTTAATAGAAAATGTTCAGACTCATTGTTAATTAGATATTACATATTCAAATTGAGTTGAGTTTGGTTGCTCACACTTGGTAAGTCATCACATTTGATTTCTTTCTTTAATTATGGTTATTTCTGAGTGACATTCTTAAATGCTCAATGTAGGAATAATTCAAGAAGCAATCATTTACAAGTGCAAATCTTTTGGTGGGTTTTGCGACACCTTCAGGGGCTATGTACTTGTGATATGACTCCTGTAGCACTGTGGGAGGCAAACCATGAGAATAACAAGCCCAAAAGACACAAGTAGTATTGTACTGGGAGCAACAATGAATCTGATTTAAGAGATAATCCGCTGAGAGAAAACTGTCAAAACCGATGGCTAACATGGCTTGTCTTTCTAATCGGCTGGATAATTGTTCATTATGTTCTTTTCCAAATATTGTGAGGCCCTGTTTCCATAAACGTGTGCCTTGTTTTGGTAGTGCACTGCCTTAAATATTCGCAACACATGTTGTGAAATGGTGGATTACAAACACTCCGTATTTCCCAGAAAGTCTGAGGTTGTACTTTGGTTTTCATGACACTATGTGGCAGATTTTTTTTGGTCAACTCCCCACCGTTTGTTAATCAAGAGAGGAGTTTGCCAACAGTGACAACCAGACATGATCACCATGGCAACCAGCGTAGATAACCATAGTAACCTATGCTGCAGAGCTAACCTGCTCTGGACCGGGGGGCCTCAGGTGCCACAGAGCGAGATCAGTTTGTTGGCGTCACAAAGCGGGCTCACTTTTAACTGATGCGCTGTGTTTCACCACGGTAACCCATGCTGCACGCTTCAGATTATCAGATCAAAGCAGGTCGGACTGCTGACCATCAGATCTGATCACTGGAAAGATCAAGTCATCATTCCCACAGGATCCTGACAGGGACAGAGTCACTTAAAGTGACAAGTAGCTGAATAAGAGCAATAAGTATATGTTTTTATCGATAGATAAGAAGAAGAAGAATACCTTTATTAGTCCCGTGAATGGGGAAATTCAATTTTCACTCTATTATTTTTTTCATTTTACACACACACACATGCTCAGACAGGACATATATACATGCAACCAATGGAGAGATGTTAGAGCGAGGGGGTTGCCAGTAACCGGCGCCCTGAGCAGTTGGGGGTTTGGTGCCTTGCTCAACAGCACCTCAGTAGTGCCCAGGAGATGAACTGGCACCTCTCCAGCCACCAGTCCACACTCCATTCAAGGTCCACACAGGGACTCAACCCAGCAACCCTCCGGTTCCCAGCCCAGTCACCTATGGACTGAGCTACTATCGCCCCAATAAACCCCAATAAGCTTCCCTAAATTCTAACAAACAGAGGCATAGACTGTTAACCACACTAAATACAGCTTCATGATGATCATTGGAAATAGGAGGTAAAGACTTGTCCTTTATAAGAATATAACCCGCACACTGTTAATCTATTGGGTCCCTGTAAATTATAAATGCAGCATTTTGTTCGGAGAAACTTTGTCTGGTATTAACTACTTCTCTTCTCCTCTGCTTTGACTGCAGAAAATCCCGTTTTTAAACAATATCACACAAGTCCAAATACTCACTCTGTGCTACGGAAAATGTTGTCTCTTGTCTCTCCTTTCATCTCTATATGGTTATTTCATAGCACTCTGTGGTTGTTTTGTGTCTCTTTGTGGTCGCTTGATTGACTTTTCAACAAGAAATGTTAACAGTCACTGCAGACAGAGGCTCTGCCCCCGACCCCCGACCTGTGTTTAATAAGTCTATTCAGTAATTCATCCATAGACTTAACTTTGACTTTATCTTTAATATTTGGTATGTTTCACCTCATTTAATATCACTTTTTTTCTACCACAATAACTATATTTCCCCACCGATATTGCGGTTTCATCTCATGTCATATTCAATCTTCAAAGAACAGTAATCATTGTCTCCTGTTAACAGAAAAGCCCAGTGATCCATTTATTAATTGGGTTAAGATTTTGTACAGAGCTAGCTGAAAGCAAATACAAGAAGTGCCAGGGTACCGTCGGATGGACAAAAGAGACAACACCCAACGTTGTCAGTGGATGGCCTAACTGACCATCTTATCTCCACAAACATAAGCACCAAGAGATATTTCTGTGGGTTGTTTGCAGAGATCCACTCTCAGATCACTTGCAGTACAGTGGATCCTCCTCAGGATGTCTCCACAGCTCCAACAAATGTCTTTGTTACTGTTTTACACACCATGGTTGGAAAGATGGCAAAGTCAATAGAAGGAAACAATCAAACAGGACAGGACAGGGCGATGGTGATCTAAGATGCTCAGCAAAGAGCAGGAAAGCCTGGGAAACAGGGCGATGGCAGGACTAAACTGAACAATTCTTAAGATGATCCACTGTAGAAGATGAAGCTGTGATTTTGGTGCTTAAGGAGATGCTATAGACCAGGGCCGTAAATATAGACAGTGTGGTCGCACTGGGGCCTGTAGACAGAGTGGGCCTCGTGAGGTTATTGCACCAAAACGTGTCTTTTGTTAAAGTTAGCGATCATTTCAGCACCGCAGTGAAAAAGACAGCTCCTCTGCTCTCAGGCGCTGATGCTTGTTTTCATATCTCAACACTTAGACCTCTCTAATTCAACTCAATTTTATTTATAGTGCCAAATCATAACAAAAGTTATCTCAGGACACTTTACAGAGCAGGTATAGACCACACTCTATGACTTATTTATGATTAACATAGACCCAACATTTCCACTGTAGAGTACGGTGGCAACGGAAACGCAGGAACGTCGGACAGACCCAGCTCTGTGGAGGACGGACATCTGTCTTGACCGGTTGGGGAGGAAGAAAAGGAGAGAGAAAGAGAGACGGACAGATGGACAGAGAGAGACAAAGACACAAAAAGAGAAAGAAACTTTCAGAGATGCAAGCAACCACAAAAGTAACAGTTACTATGATAAAATCTATTGTAATGTGAATATGACTTATGGCAGTTAATATAGTAGAATAGAAACAAGTACAGCCAAGGTGATAGAATATTACAATTATAATAATAATTATGATGGTAAATATGATGAGTAACGGTAATACGACTTTTATGGCTACAAATTGTATTAATTATCTGTACTTTCCCAATACAGCAGCCTCAGTAATTCATTCAACTTTGCTAAAGTATATACCTGCCTAGTGTGTGTGTGTGTGTGTGTGTGTGTGTGTGTGTGTGTGTGTGTGTGTGTGTGTGTGTGTGTGTCTGTGTGTCTGTGTCTGTGTCTGTGTCTGTGTGCCATAATGCACAATGGGGCCTTAACTGCTTAATGCCACCACTAAAGCTCATGTCACGTTTCACTCCCTTATTCAGGAGACTTTTTTTTGTTATTGTTTCAGTACATCAGTATTTTTGAAGTTGTAGGAGTTGAGAGAGACCAGTGTTTTTTGTTTTTTGGTTGTTAGCCCAAGGACCATTAAAGAAAGACAGAGCAGGGACCCCCTCCTACTACGATTGTACAAAATTGAGTTGCATATTATAATAATGTGTAGGACAGCCTAAAACCTATAAACATACCTTTTCATGGTGCATTCAATACTGAGCTATTGAAATAAGAATAACTGACATATTCCTTTTATTAATACACCATGTGATGTTAAACACACATGTGAAATCTTAAGATTAACTGTATCTGCCTATAATCAAATGTTTTCAATGAATATCTGATTTATCTTCGCCGGTACTATGTTGGATTAATGTCAATATATATTTTCAGACATATTTTAATGTTTTATATATAAACTCTATATATGACAATAATTTGGTGGCCTCCCTGCAGCAGCTCTGAGGACGCCCCAGGGGTCAAGTTCCCAGCCAAATTGTTTGATAATCTTTCCAACATTTTTTTTTCTTTCAAAAATCTGTCTTAAAACATACATTGACATGAATGCAACATTTTATTATTAAAGATACATTTGTGAATGAATAAATACATCCATTTACACAACATTAATGAGCTTACTGGCTCATAGGCACTAAGGTAGACATGCACAGATATAATTGAGCTGAAGGATTCAATGTGCCTTAAATGCATCTTTAACATTAACATATGATGTATAAATGTATGAATATGTTATTAATGGTCACTGTAATACCTTAGTATTGTATGCACCATCAAAAGCTGTGTGCATAGACTTTAGTCCACCATAGCTGTTAGGCCCAAATTTATATGCAACTAAATTTAATCAAATATTAGTAGTAGGGGTCCCTGCTTCGACTCTCTTTCAGTTGAGGGGTCCTTGGCCTAGAAACGTTAAACCCCCCTGATTTTGACGCTATATTATTGCTGTGTCCTTTCTTATTAATCCGGATTTAAAATACCCAGGCACACTCCGCACCAGCTGGGGGCGATAATGTGGCATTTTCTCGTTTTGTATTATGACACAAAACAAAAAGAAGAAGAAGTGTGGAGGAGATGCTTTTATTGTGAAGGAGTCAGACCGGAAGTATATCGTGGTTGCTGGTGTCGTAACAGAAACACACTGAACACGGTCGACCCGGCTCTGCGGTACCGCGTCAACACTGAAGGTAACACCGTCTCCAGCCACTTTAACTCTAACTGTGTGTGTGTGTGTGTGTGTGTGTGTGTGTGTGTGTGTGTGTGTGTGTGTGTGTGTGTGTGTGTGTGTGTGTGTGTGTGTGTGTGTGTGTGTGTGTGTGTGTGTGTGTGTGTGTGTGTGTGTGTGTGTGTGTGTGTGTGTGTGTGTGTGTGTGTGTGTGTGTGTGTTGGTGTTGGTGTGTGCGCGCGCGCGCACTCAAAGTGAAGGAGAGTCTTCTTCAGGTGTTTCCAGTTTCCTCCGGCACTGGCATCACCTTATACATTTTATAAGCACCAATATCCACAGTAGAGCCCCTGCTAACTATATGAATTGTGGTGGTTAGCACTGTCGCCTTGTCGGTTCGAATCCCAGCTGGGGCTCTTCTGTGTGGAGTTTGCATGTTCTCCCCGTGTCTGCGTGGGTTTTCTCCGGGTTCTCCGGTTTCCTCCCACAGTCCAAAGACATGCATGTGTCAGGTCAATTGAGGAATCTGAATTGCCCGTAGGTGTGAATGGTTGTCTGTCTCTGTTCGTCTCTATGTGCCCTGGCGTCCTGTCCAGGGTGTACCCCGCCTCACGCCCGATGTCAGCTGGGATCGGCTCCAGCCCCCCCGCGACCCCGACAGGGACAAGCGGTTGAAGATGAATGAATGAACAATATAGACATTAGACTGGGGCTCTGCAACATGCCGGGGATTATATCTGTCGTCTGTGTGATCTGCCTTTAGTCTGCCAGGGGTTCATTTACATTAGAATTAATTGGCTGGGCACAGTCATTCTGAGGATATGGAGACAGGGACGTTGTGAGCAAATGAGAGTGACACTAAGTACAGGCAATGAAACAGGTGCTTCTGCAGTTTTAAACAAAACTGGCATTGGTTGTACAAGAGGCGTCACAGGCATCCTGAGTGTGAAGCTGCTGGACAGACAGCTGGGCGACAGAATGAGACGTCTGATAAACAGTTGTCCATATCCTTATCGACAGGCCTCATAGAGCGGGCACACCCTCGTCCACACTCTGCACTCTGCTGTCCTCTCCCTCAACTTATTTATTTCATGTCTGTTGTGTCTGTAACCAGCCAATGAGGACGGTTGCAGTCCTTGGAGGGGGGATTGGGGGTTTGGCAGCATCTTACTACCTTTGCAAGAGCCCCCAGGTTACCAAGGTAACACACACACACACACACACACACACACACACACACACACACACACACACACACACACACACACACACACGTCATTTAGGGCTAAGTGATATGATATCTATCCTCAAAACACTAGGGCTGCAACAAATGATTATTTTCATTGTCGTTTTTTTTCTGATTAATCGATGAGTTTTTTTGTAGAAAATTGTGAAAAAATGTTGATAAGTGTTTCCCAAAGTCCATGGTGACGTCCTCAAATGTCTCGTTTTGTCCAAAACTCGAAGACATGCAGTTTTCCGTCATAGAGGGGGAAAGAAACCAGAAAATAATCACATTTAAGAAGCTGAAATCAGAGGATTTTTTTCCTTTTTTCCTTTAAAAAAAAGACTTTAACCGATTAAATCGATTATCAAAATAGTTGATGGTTAAAAGTTGACAACTAATCGCTTATTCGACAAATCTTTGCAGCTCTACAAAATCTACTGTAACAATGTTAAGGATGTATCGGCTAATATTTGCCTGACTGACTGCCAATAAGTCAAATTGGATGATATTCACTGTTTGCAGGGGCTGCTGTTTATCCGCTGTGCTGCATCAGTTTTGCACCGGCTGAACGTTGTCTTTAAGTTTAAAAAGGCTTTTGAGGTAGATATTTTTCCTAAGTTTGTGTGATTGAATTTGTTCAAAGATTGTGTAATGAAGGGACGAATGACTTCAAAACAGAAACACTTTATACAACACAATGAATATACAATAAAAACTATTTCAAAATGAATCAAATGCAGAAGCAAAATAACCTAAGAACGCAGGCCACCACAGCACTTCAATCTTGTGCGTTTTTCTTTCAGTGCATGTTTTTGACTCTTTATCTCCAGGTCATTGTGTTGGAGTCCAGCAGTCGCTTCGGAGGTTGGCTGTGGTCCACCAGGAGGTCGGATGGGGCTGTGTTTGAACATGGACCCAGAGGGATTCGACCTGCCGGGGCGGTGGGACGCAACACACTTAATATGGTATGTTTGAATGCATGGATGAACTACAGTGTGTGTGTGGGTGTGTGTATGTTTGTGCCTATGGCTATGTATGTGTATTTGTATCTCTGTGTATATTTGTGGGGTGGGAGGTTTGGGTTTTCATGGTGTTTCTTTGTTGTTCATGTTTTGTTTTGTTTTTGTTTAGCTTTGTTTTTAATTCTCTGTGAGGGCACTTTGTGCTACACAAAGAATGAAAAGTACAGATCATTGTGTGCTGGGATCACACCGGCTGCAATGGGGTCCAGGGGCCTAAAAAGGGGGCAGTGGGGGAAATACTCCAAACCGCCCCTGTAGTTACTGCTACAGTACAGTACAGTTTACACTATTGGCAAATAAAGCAGCATCGTGTGTGTGTGTGTGTGTGCGTGCGTGCATGCGTGCGTGCGTGTGTGTGTGTGTGTGCGTGCGTGTGTAGGTGGAGGACCTGGGTCTTGAGGGGGAGATTCTGCCAGTTACCTACAGTCACGTTGCTTCCAAGAACAGATATGTGTACGTGGATGGACAGCTCCACAGGATGCCTTCAGGAATCAGGTAAGATCTGTTAGAGAATGCTGTTTATTAATATTTTCTGTACGCGAGATGAAAACGATGATAGTTTGGCTGCTGACTACAGGAACCCCCACATTCTGATCCTTTTGTTTTCTACTTAATCTCGTGTCCTTTCCTTTCTCTTTCTGCCCGTCTCTCTCTGTATTTTTTATTCAGCGGGCTTTTGCGGACTGTACCGCCCTTCTCCCGTCCCCTCCTGTTGAGCATTGCCATGGAGATACTAACGAAGAAAGGCAAGGAGGATGATGAGTCCATCCATTCGTTTGTCTCTAGGAGGCTGGGGAAGGAGGTAAGGAATGATTTCCATTCACGTTTTTTCTTTTCAAACGTTAGAGCACTAATCTAACGTGACAATAAATATGACATTGCCTGCTATGTTTTATTCCATTTCTTCCTCTGCGTGTGTGTGTCTAGCTGGCAGACATAGCTGTGGACAGTTTGTGCCGTGGTGTGTTCGCAGGCGACTGCAGGAAGTTGAGCGTGCGTTCTTGTTTTCCTGTCTTGTACAATGCAGAGCAGCGCAGAGGTTCCCTGATACTGGGTATGCTGTTGGGCTCAGGTACGCTTCAGCGCTTACCTTACTCTTGTTATCAACTTTCTTTTTTAGTTTCACTTTCCTCCTGAGTTTTGTGAGGGTAGAGGAACATGACACAAAAGAGACTGAATGCACTCGCACAAGGAGCAGACACCTTAACGAAACACACATACAATCTAATGATTAATCAAAAACAGACAAGAAACTAGCAACGCCTGTCCCGTCCCTGTACCATCCCCTACCCATGGTGCCCTATACCCGTACCCAGAGGTGGGTTAAGTAGACAAAGGTTGTTACCGAAAACAAAATAAATACTTGAGAGAAAGTAAAAAAGTATTGACTGAAAAAATGAATTGATTAGTGAGTAACTGAAGAAATAAACACCAGCACATTACTGATTTTTCCTCCAAGTTTTTTTATTTGTTGTAGATGTAGCCCTATTCGGACGGGATTAGTTTAATGTGGGGATGTGAGGTGAGGTCATCTTTACCAGAGGTTTTAGTCCTGTCCCAATGCGCCATTATTCCGGAGAATGTCATGTCAAAAAATTACGGCGAGTTTCACCTTCTGCAAAAAACGTCCGGAAAAATATTTCAGGTAAAACTAATCCTGTCTGAATAAAGCCTCTGTTGATATTCCGTCATATCGCGACAATACGTAGTTTCCACATTTTTTTCAGCATGGAGGCGCTTGAAGAAGCACTCATCACTTTTTTTAGATAATCGATTTTGTCCTTAAGTTTCGTGTTTACTTGTTTTTGATATCAGGAAGCTACGTAGCACGCACATGAAGACAGGGAGGTGACATAGTGCGTAAATCGAGTACCCCCTCCCTCCTCTGGTAGAATCAGGGATTTCTTAGCCCTGTCCGAACAGGGCTTATGGCGTGAATTATTGCAAGGACCAGGGCTGTAGGGACTAGTGACCAAATCATGGTGATTTTTTGGACTCCGATCTTAGCGACGGGACCTGTGCCATGGTCTTTTGTCCGTCCTCGCAAAAAGACAGACCACAAACACAACTGAGCACATCACACCCGTTCTTAAAGATGCAATCGGTAACATTTATAAAATCGAGTCTTTGTCATATTTGCTGAAAGTGTCTCGGCCGGTGGACGGTGCTTGGTTTTGATTGGCGCTCACGAGCAGTCATTCACGCTGCGTCAGAGAGTCGTCTGCTCTGATTGGTTGTTTTTCGTCAGGCACTGTGGAATCTAGCGGATGTCATTAGGAGCACTAGGTGGAGGCAGAGGAACATTATCTTTTCACAGATGAGCCGTCTCTCGTAGCGTTGACAGGATATAGTGACAGTCCTTTTTTTAATAAACGTTACCAACTGCAGCTTTAAATCTTTGCTGGCTCGGTATAAAAGTAGTTAATAATTCAATTTAGTTAATAATTCACCTTTAGACGCAGGGACAAAATGTTTTGATAGGATATGCATAATTCATTAGCCTGGTCCCAGACCTCTCAATCACCACTCTTGATTTGTTCATTGATTCATTAGTTCTGGTGTGGCGCTCATTGAAAGGTGTTTTCCGCCGGTTGGAGAAACAATGGGCCAATCAGAGCTTAGTGCATAGGGTTAGGAGTGGGGATGTCACTTTTCTGTGCTACAGAACCTGGAGTCAGAACCAGAGAGACACTTTGGTGCTGCACACAGAGGATCTAAACTGTCCCCAAGTCAATCCACTTTCAAATCTCAGTCTCAAAATCTGAGCCTGTGATTCATGTTCAGTCTTTTTTCACATATTAAACCTAGGGCTATTTACCAGTGCACTGTATCTGCTCCTTGTCCACAGCTTTATTTCAGTTTTCTCTTCATAGATAGATAGATAGATAGATAGATAGATAGATAGATACACACTTTATTGATCTCCTAGGGGAAATTCAGGGTCCAAATAGCGAGATATCACAGATAACATACACATACAACATAAGCAGGACTGTAAAAAAACTAAGAGGATGTATAAATAAAGGTGCAAAAGGGTAAGGCAAGTATGGGTCAAGAGACCAGCACTAAATATGACATTTGTAATATATATAAATATGTAGATAAATAGTTACGGTAGTTACGTAGGCCTGTCAGAAGAAGCCTGTAGCTATGCAGAGATGGATTGAAAGCACAACAACAAGAACAATAGTCAATATTAGAGTTTGAAGTGAATTTTGTCCAGGCTGGGGGGATGGAGGGGCTGTGCTGTGCAAAAGGGCTCGCACAGCCAGAAAACATGAAACATTGTGTTTCAAATGCAGTCATAAAGGCATTTGTTTGTCTTTGACTTTGTACTGGACAGATTTAGCCCATTTGATTTGTATGTATTTGTGTTTGTAAGCTGTGTGCCTAATGGGGCTAAAGTTTTTTTTTTTAACACAAACATGCAGGCCCCTCTCCTGTGGTCCCCCCTGGCCCTCTGGCTCAAAGATCCATGAAAGAGTCATGGGCCCAGTGGTCTCTGAGCAGGGGAGTGGAGTCCCTCCCAGAATCCATCAGTGAGTTCCTACAACAGAGCGGGAGAGTGCAGCTTCACAGAGACGCAGCTGTTCGGCAGATCAGCCCTTCAACCTCTGGGTGGAAGGTGAGTGGGGAGAATATCAGCTACATTTAACCTGAATGTGATAACCTAACCTGATGGATTCAGCTGTGTTAAGCACGGTGCGCTATTGTCTGCAGGTTTTCAATTTCATTTCAATAGTTCTTCAAAAGAGAGCCTGGCGGACTGTTCAGCCTCTTTACATGGGGCACCCAACCTTGACTTTATTTAGGTGTATTATAAATACTAAAATATAGTATATATCCTGGTCAATGTAGAGAGACATTTATGGAAATTTCTTAAAATAATTAATATAAATAATAAATAGACTGCAGAACTAATGACATTCCCATCAGCCTCAGATGTACTTTGTTTTTAGTGCAAATTAGCAAATATTAGCATGGAACATGGTAAACATAATAAATATGAACATTAACAACCGTCCGTTTGATTCTTATGTTCTTGTTGTTTGGCTCTTTCCAATGGTGTGTGTAGATCAGTTTGGAGGATGGAGTCATATCAGCTGACCACATCATCTCTGCGCTGCCTGCTAAAGGCAAGTGCTGGTTATCAGAATCTATGACTGTTGACTTGAATATGTGCTGAAAGTCTTCAATATTGCTGGATATTATACATTTAAAAAATGAATCTCAGTATTTCAATTTAAATCTGTACTCCGTAAGATTTTCATCTATTTAAGACGCCAGCCAAAGTCGTCACTAACGCATATGCTGCGTTCACTTGTAATCAGAAATCGGGAACGTGCGTGCGTGCGTGCGTGCGTGCGTGCGTGCGTGCGTGCGTGCGTGCGTGTGTGTGTGTTTGCTCTGAAAGAACAGGCTCGACTGCAATTACATCTTAATGCCAAAGAGGCCGCTAGAGTTAAGGTATCTCAAATCTTATGGAGTACAACTTTAAATTATAAATGTCTTACACTTGCTACTACGAAATAATAAAAAAAATAATATTTTGTTTACATTTCGTGTAGCTCTCTCCTCAATCCTGCCCTCCTCGTGTCAACCTCTCATCCAGCCGCTGCAGGACATTTCCATGATAACAGTCGCTGTGGTAAATCTGGAGTACGAGGGCTCCGTCCTGCCTGTAACGGTGAGAAATACGGTTGGCCCGTTAAATGACTGGAGTTGAAAGTGGCAGATGCAGTCAGTATGAGAACACAATGTGACTGTTGTGAGATACAAGCACATTCTGTCCTGTTCACGGAGAAATCTGCACTGATGCGTCCTTCTCATCCTGTCAGAAATCTTATTCATTTGTGTTTGTTTTTGACTTGCTGCGTTCTCTGCGTCTGTTTGCTGACAGGGTTTTGGTCACCTGCTTCCATCGTCAGAGGATCCGGGTTTACTCGGGGTGGTCTACGACTCTGTTCCCTTCCCTCAGCACGACAGACCAAACGGACACACTACTAGACTGACGGTACACTCACTCACTCGCAGCTAATCGGACATACATGTTCATATGTTTTGTTGTTGCACTAAAACAAATTGCACACTAACATGAGGCGGTGGCTGCATGTTTTAGATCTAACAACAGTTGTTGCTACAGACCTGCATATTTATGATGATGACAGTGCCTTACCCTGTTTACACATACAAGGTTATTTTTAAAAAAACAGAGACATTTCCCTGCGATTGTTTCCTTCGTTTACACGCAAACAGAGTTTTCTCCTCTGAACGATTCTTTCTAAAAACTCCAGCCAGAGTGGAGCCGAAGCCGCAGTATGCGCCAGAAGTTGCACCTGCGTCATAAGTGCGACATTTGTTTACATTTTCATTTGGCTGTGGTGATCATGGATCATTGGCTAACTTTTTTTTGGGGGGGGCTTAAGCTTCTCTATACACGGACACCTACAGGATTGGCATGCTCTCAACAGCATATATATATACACGGGTTAGTGCAAACAAATTTTTCTCTCTGAAAACTGACAGGTGTGCACGATGCTATTTTTGAAAACGTAGCCTAAGGTAGAAGCTTTCAAATCAAATGTGCTTTCCTTTTTGAATAGTGTTTCCCATAGCGACGCCCGCTGTACTTGGGTTTTGGGCTTAACTTGTTTAAACGTAAAGTTCATTTTAGGTATTACAGATATGAGGATAATGGGTTAAGGTGAAAAAGACTTGGACACACCACAGGAAAACCGAAACAATGATCTGAGAGAGACTAAAAGACGGCATTGGGGATGATTCTCTGTGGCTTCATCACTTTGACATTACACACAATTCACATTTGAGCCATTGTTCATATAAAAAATTATTGATGATTGTAGCTTTATAGCAAAGTTCTGCTGCCTGTAAAACATGTTAGCAGTGAAGAATCCTGTTTGTTTCCAGTCGTACAGCTCTGGTCCAGTTAAGCAAGTCCACACCTCTAACCTTGGTTCTTGTCTCCTAGGTGATGATGGGCGGGGCCTGGTTCCAGGAAGTGTTTGGGTCCCCAGAGGCGGCAACAGAGGAGCAGCTTTTAACAAAAGCCACTGAGGCGGTGCACGGCCACCTGGGGGTCACCGCAGCACCCTGCTGGAGTCGGGTGACTCTACAGAGGGTATGACAGGACTGGGTCTGCGTTGATAAACGTCAACGCCAAACCAGCTTCTAATTCATGTCATAAATGTACTTAAGACTCTCAGTTGTTACTATTTCATCAATTTGTTCGGCCACAAATTAATTCTCTTGAACTGTCTTCCTCCCGTCAGGACTGTATACCTCAGTATTCTCTAGGACATTTTCGGAGAGTAGGTGAGTATTGACTTCTACATCACGACTGGAAATAAAACACTCACAAGGTGAAGTGAAACATTTTCGAGGTGTGTCCGTCTGTCTTTGCAGAGTCCATGCGTAGCTTCATAAAGGAGAATAATCTCTCGCTATCTCTGATCGGCTCCTCCTACGACGGCGTGTCAGTCAACGACGTCATCTTTAGCGGACGAACAGCTGCAGAGGAGTTGTTGGGAGCTGCAGTTTGATGGAGCTGGTCAACACTGGGACATGACAGCACCGAGTGGATCAGCTGTGGCTCTGCAGGTGTCTATTAATTTATAAATAGTTTTTTAAAGTAAGAAAAGTGTCCTATATAAAACATTTTATATTTGTTGGTGTCATGGAGGAATCTAATTGTGTGCTGTTAAGAATCAATTTCAACCTGAATTTGCATAAAGCGCTCATTGTCACTCATGTATCATCAGTGGGACAGACCACCGCCTGACTGCTCTAGGGTTGCGGCGTTACACCGTTGTCATGGTTTACCATGTGGTATGTAAATGGACGGATATACAGTGTACATTTTATTTTTCTCAAAACAGACGTTTTATTACATACTTCCAAGGGGTGATAACTGATGATTGTCTAATACCGTAAGATGATATATTGTGAGGTGGGTATCGTACTGTGAAAATCTCATACCGGTGCAACCCTAGACCCGTCATTTATCTACACGCCTCCATATACTGGCCTGTGATCTGAGCTTGTGTTAAGTGAAGTCATTCTGCAGCTACACAGAGCAGCTTCAAGACTTACCCGTCAATTTAGATTTCTTCAGTACCACCTTGTAGAAATAATACTGATATGTAATGCTACAGTGTCTTAATAGTATGAGGTTGTGGTATTATACAGTGTCTGAACATTCACACAATCTGGTTCAAAGAGGTGGATATTATTGCTTTCCAGTACATCTGACTTGCACTTTCATTAAAGCCTTACCGTACCTACATCCGTTTCCTCATTACCCGTTTGTTTGGTGGGAGACTGATATGAACGTAAGTGACCTGCATTTAGTAACATGTGGATTTTAGGATTCTGTTATTGCATTCAGGAGTGCTCTCAGGTGGCACATGTACACATTTATGATTTTGGGTCATTTAGATAAAAGTTGAGAAAATGTTTGTCAGAACTTTTACTTGTGAAATACTGTATCTTTTCACTTGTCAGTGGTGCAATTTAATTTAGAATCAGTACTACTACAATGAGTATCAGGAAAAAGAAGTACTCTGGTAAACACATCCAGTAAATTAACCAACAAAATATCTGAGAAATTATGGTTTTATTTAAGAAGGAAATAAAAGAGTTAACACCTATACAATCTGGGAACATCTGATTGGACAGACCAAAGAGTCACGCTCTCACAATGTGATCTGGCCACTGGGGAGGACGGCGTGCAAACTATCTCAGGCCCAGTTTCTTCTTCTCTTTCTGTTTTTTGCGTACAACTTCCATGTTGCGGTCCTTCCACATGCTCTTCCTCAGTTTGATGGGACGACTGCCAACATACTTCCCTGGACGAACAAAAGAGGGAGAGGGATACACAGAGGCAGCAGTTTATAACCTGTGTCGAAGAAAACGTGAATGCAAGGATAAAGGTTGGAGGGAAGAATTCCAGGACTTAATTTACAAATCTGCATGAAAGGTAGCAGCTTGCAAACAGGAGCCTGTGATTGTTAAAAAAAGGTTTCAACTGACCGTTCATCTCTCTCATGGCTCTGACGTAGTCGTTTGGATCTTTGAAGCTGACGAAGCCGTAGCCTTTGGTCTTTCCTGTGCGTTTGTCTCTCACCACCTGATGACAACAACTGCTATGAGGATTTCATTGTTCAACTAGTGAGGAAACACACACAACATGTACTCTCTAAAAGAGTAGAATGGAGGAAAAAATGGATTCACCCAAGTTTCGCAATTTAAAGAAATTTTAATATTTTTTTTTAAATGCCTGAATCGATTCAGTTGCTTTAATTTAGTCTATGTATAGGTAGGGGGAAGTTACTTATTTTATTGTCGTAGTCTAGGAATAACGCAACGGCATAACCGAAGCAGGAAATAGCAGACGTCCACAAACTGCAGGGTATGGAAACGCAACAAAGAGTTTCACACATTGCCATGAAAACAGAATGAGATACTAAAGCGTCAGGTTACATGTGTCCATTAAATATAAATACCACTAAATTGTGATGGAGATGTCTTTATCCTTTGATTTTTGGGTTGCTGGAAAAAATTCAAAATAATAATTCCCCACCGATACGTTTGAGTTGAGGACATGTCTGACTGCATTAACAAAATCAAGCATTTTTACTGTACTCATTTAGAGAGCGTTGAAAGGAAAAGTCCCATTTACTTATATCTGGAATTAGACATTTCTAAATACTTGAAGTGCAATAAAAACTCCATAATTCCTGACAATGACTAAACAATGACTTTGTTACATAGTCTAGTGTTAACAAAAATTGCAATACTTAAAAACATCGAATAGTCACCCAAGCATCTTGATAGTATTGAATCAGGAGAAAACGTTTGACATCATTGGTCTTAAAGGGATAACAGGAGGTTAACAAAGCAAATAAACAGAAAAAACAAGCCAACCTTAGCTTTGAGGAAAGACGGGTATCTGCTAAAGGCTCTGGCCAGTATGTCATCATTCACCTCGTTACCAAGATCACCGCAGAATATACGGAAATCATCTGCAACAATTAGAGAAATCAGGATTCACACAAACACGTTGCCATAGACTCAGAATCTGTTACCTTTACCCTACAGCGGGTAATATATCCATAGCAAATTAGAACACAACATCACATTCCGATAAATTAAAATAATAGCACTAGGAGCAGTCTGTATGCCCGGAAAACATACCTGAATCCCACTCCAACAGACTGGCGTCCTCCCAGCTGGTCCCTGCTGCAGTACGGATACACTTCCTCACCTTCTCCACTCGTGATCTCTTCTTGTCCTCTGTAGCACTTTCCACCGGCTGGAACACACAGATGGTGCATTATTGCTCATTGCTCCTTTCTAAAGGGCGAGCTCCTATAGTGTCTATGCACTGAATGTTAGCACAGCTGCAGCTGTCCTAAAAAACAATATACGTACCAATACAAAAGTTAGCCCTTTCAATCACCACTTATGACCCACTCAAAGTGTGTGGTGGTGTCTGTATCTGTCTATGCAGGGCACTTATGGGTCAGCAAAGAGACTTTGGCCCCATGTGGCTGTTTAATGCCCAGCCAATAAATGAGGGCGGGGTGTGCCGTTCATTCCCAACCGACGCTTTGTCACACCCCCCGTCACGCCCCTCAGCGTCTCATACAGACACACAAGGCAGTGAGTGAGGGTCCTTCCAACTATCACATGTAGCTGTAATGTTTGTGTCCACAGTATTTTTTCCATATTAGAGCACTTTGCATGCTTCCTAAAGCCACAGTATGAAGGAAACCAGGAGAGAAGATTGCTCTTAATGTACCTCAGGGTGGGGGGGCTCGGGCTCAGGCATGCTGGGTCCAATGACGGCGCTGCTGTCTTCACTCTCCTTCTTGTCCAGTAGACCTGCTGCCATCACTGCTGCCTGCTGCTCTGCGACCCGTGCTGCCAGTTCCTCCTGAAAGATCCACATCAGACCCATTGTTTCACATACAGTAATACACATCCCCACTTTACTAATAAACTTAGTTAATAAAAGTCAAGTTTTTCCTCTTCTAGTCCTCTAATGTTCACATGAAGAGACAGCGAGGCACATAACAAGGTCTCATAATACTAGACACATATATTATATGATTATATCAATCAAAATGCAAATACCATTCTGGCCTGTCTCTGAGCTCTAACATCAATTCTTTTATGAGCAACAGGTGGAGCGGAGTACACGGTCGGTGCCGCCTGGATGATTGAAGGAGTTGGTTTGACGGGAGGCGGGGGGCCCTGTCTTGTGGGTGGGGCTGACACCATCGAGACCATGTCACGAACCTGAGTGCGACACACCAACAGACACAAGAACTTAAGACAACAAGGTAGGTTAGCAAAGGTGTTGACACCAGAGAGAAATTAAGTTCACCACAGTGTTATTTGTGTCTATAAGAACAGGGACTGACAACATCACAGTAAGACATAAAGCAATATTGCGAACAAAGACTGATGGGGGGAATAAGCTCCCAGGTACTCTGGCTCAACACCCCTGGGTGGATGTGTGTTAGCTTCTTGAAGCTCTGACCTGAGGTGCAGGAGCCATGTGCTGGATAGGCGGAGAAGGACCCTGAGGCGTCTGAACCTGCAGGGAAGGAGGGAGCATCATGGGAGGAGGCGGAGGAGGCCGGGGCAGAGGAGGTGCTATTGGAAGACCCCGCATCATCGGCATCCTCTGACCAACTATCAACACAGCGTTAGGATATTAAAATATATAATATACATATGAATGAAGGCAGAGAATCAAACAGGAAAGGTCATTTTAACGTCTAAATTAAGTCGTATCACAAACTCAAAGTGGGCAACCCGTTTCCATGAAGATATTAATTCAACAAGGGACAGTTTATCAAAAACTTAAAAACCACGTATAAGACTTCTGCTAAAACTGTGACGAAAGGGGAAATGCTGCTTTAGTGGTAACCTTACCAGGTCTCTGCAGGATATGGGGGACAAAGGCTGGTCTCAGCATGGGAGGACGTACTGGAGGGACTAGAGACAGACACAAGTCAAGCACCGACCGTAAATCAAACACGTGAAAAAGGCACAACATGAATACAGAATGTAGTCTGAACTACTTATTATTTTAAAAGATTCAACACAAATATTGCAATCTTTATAAAACAAAAAATTACATAGAGGAGCTTTTTGTACAACTATTAAGAGATAGCATACATAATATACAAACATATGAGAGGAACTAGATATGAGATAGTTATAGTATAGCAGTAAAAACAACAACTTTTGTACTAGAAGTTTGTTTCCATTACAGCTTTGGTTAAAATAATGTCTTGAGCAATGAACCTGGTACTGAATAGTGCCACATGCTTCAACAACATCATCACAGCCCTAACTCTAAATAACTTTGAATGATGATGAAGACAGAGTTTATGTTCACCTGGTCCTGCAAAGATGGGCGGTGGAGGACCAACAAAACTAGCAGCTCTGGCTTCTAATGTCTGCTGGACCTAAGAGACGAGAGGACAGATAGAAGACAGGGTGAATGATTATTTATACACAAATAATATAAAAAATTATTAAGATTTCCTCCATCAGTAGCTTTATTTTGTTTCCTATTGTTCAATTAAGACAAAGAAGCACATTTGTTTCTATACATTCATGATTTCACAATAAGCCTCGTGGATAGTACATTAATATCCAGATACTACTAGAATAGTACAAACCTGTCTGTAGGTGTTGGTGCCTATAATGGCTCGAGCTACTGGAACAGAAAGAGCAATGGGTACCCCATCCATAACAGGTGGGCTTCCTGACACTGGTACTGGACCGCCAAGAACTTCCTGCTCAAACCTACGGTGAGAGGGGCAAAGAGACACACTGGGAGTAAGAGCAATGACAGTTTTCTTTAAGAGTTTACTAGTTGACTCCCTTCTGGTCTGTTTTACTCCAGCGTTAAAAAAACAATGCATATAACTGCTAAAACAAAGAGCTGAGCATTTATTTGCTGAGGGTTTGAACAGAGAATGGAAGTTAAATGGAGCTCTACAGCCGTTCAGTCTAAAATGTAGAAAATACAATGGCTAAAACACACATTTGATTAAATTATCAAGTTGTTGGCAATTGCTTTCCCAACTAGTTCTTGCTGAGAATCGTTTTTTCATTAGTTTGATTATTTTAGTACATTATAAAGCTCTAGATCAGTGCGTGGTGCATACACTGTAGATCTGAGGTGACATTCCTGTAGAAAGTGAATTCACATGTATTCCCTCAAACTTCCTTATGGCTCTTGTAAATCCATTTTGAAGTATTAATAACACTTGCTTGCTCTTTTGGTTAATACATTCACAACATGTGTGGGGAAGAATACATCACATTTGCACAAATAAACTGTGGTAGTCTGCCCCACGAAGACCTCTCGTGGGATTTTTCTTGATCTACTGTGAAAATTGAATCCAGTCTTGGATTACTCCAAGTGAAATAATCTTGTAAATCAGTACACCTGGTCTGCAATCCCTGGTGTAGTTTGTTCAAAGTCTTGTAATCTGTATATGTACTAATCTAATTAAACACGTTACATATACAAGTAAGCTTATGCTAACAGTGAGGGCTGAACCCACCTGATTTCCTCTTACAAAATAGTTGTAAGTGTTGCTAGGCAGCACTTGTGATGTTTGGGTGTGTGTATGTGTATATGTGTATGTATGTGTGTGTGTGTGTGTGTGTGTGTGTGTGTGTGTGTGTGTGTGTGTGTGTGTTTAAAGCAGCTGTACTCACAGAGCCATCTCTGCCTCCATCTCTTTCAGACGCTCCTCTCCTGACTTGAGCGCCATGCTGCGAGACAAAACACCCGGATAACTTAAACATTCACATGATAGAAACGGATAAAAATATCTTCACTGCAAAGGCCACATTGATGTCATTTATCCTCAAACATCTTAAAATTATTCAGAGAAGTAACGGCTATGCTAACATTATTAAGAAAGTATCGTTAGTTTGCTCTCTCTCTTCTGTGAATCATCGTTTCTTAAGCTTTTGCCGGTATTTGAGTTATCGCGATATGAAAGTTAGCAGCTGCTGCACGTACCTTACTGTGGGATTGTGACTCTTTCGACGTGAATCCTCTCGATCATTCAAACACGACCTGAACTAAGCTAAGCAGCGTTAGCTCGCGTTAGCACAGCAGGAGCTATCTCTCTTAACCGAGTTTAATGTATTAACCAGCGGACCACTGACGTTTACGCCGACAGCTGCGGGATTATCGTCTGTTTACTGAACCCGCCGGTTAGTCTCATGCTATGAAAACATGTTAAATATGAAAGTATTGATATTAATGCTGCACTAAAGTTAGCTTCTGTACCAGCTCCTTCATGATGCTCTTCTTCTTCTTCTCGGGTGTTAGCGGCGGCTCGCAAACAGCGCGTTAGACTCATTACCGCCACCCTGCGCCCAGTGTGATTTAGAAGCACCTTTACATACAGAGCCTGTAGAAAGGTATCAGAATCAGAAAACCTTTATATGATAGTTACCTTTTTTTGTTTTGAAGCCTGAAATTATAATAAATAAAAAAAATACAAAATAAATCCTGCGTGATTTAAATTTTTCGTACAACATTCAAGTGAAATTCCTTTTATCACAATTTCTAAAAATTATTAAAAATGTAAAATCTAGAAAATCAGGGTTGGAAAAGTTATGAGTCCCCAGATTTAATACTTAGTGGATGCACCTTTTGCTTTAGTTACTGCCATCAGTCTGTTTGGATTTGTCTCCAGCTTTGTGCACCTAGGCCTCAAATTGAATAGAATAGAATAGAATAGAATAGCCTTTATTGTCATTGCATTTTCATACAACGAAATTGGAGTGCTACTCCCCCTTGGTACATTTTTAGAAAAGAATATATAATAAAACAATAATCAAAGTATAATACAAGCAATAAAAACACAATATAGTATAAATAATCTAATAATGTGAACAGTATAAACAGATGGGGAACAGTATAGACAGATGGGGAACAGTATAAACAGATGGGGAACAGTATAAACAGATGGGTGGAGAACAGAAACTATACTAAAATATGTATATTTAGAGTGGAGCATGTATATTTAGAGTGGTGAGCGGTGATGGACGGCACTCTTCAAGTCCATCCACAGATGTTCTGTAGGATTCAGGTCAGGGCTCTGACTAGGCCACTCCAGGACATTCACCTTCCTGTCCTTTAGCCACTGTGTTGTTTTTATGGAGGTGTGTTTTGGGTCGTTGTCATGCTGAAAGGTGAACAGGGCCGCAGGTTTTCCTCAATAATTTGGGTGTATTCGGCAGCTCCCCTTTTCTCTTCAACCCTGATCAACTGCCCAGTCCCTGCTGAAGAGAAACAAGCCCACAACATAATGCTGCCACCACCATGCTGCACTGTAGGGATGGTGTGTTTTGGGTGGTGTGCTGGGTTTGGTTTCTGCCAAACATAAAGCTTGGAGTTCAGCCCAAAAAGTTACATTTTGATCTCATCTGACCGTATAACCTTTTGCCACGTGTTTTTTTTTTGGCATACTGTAAACTGAGTCAGTGTGACATTGTTTCAGAAGAGGCTTCTTTCTCTCCGCTCTGTCATACATGTAGAACTTGTGAAATTGTTGTCACATGCACAGATTGACCAACCTCTGCCAATAAAGACTTATCACTCCTTCAAGGTCACCATGGGCCTCTTGAAAGCTTCTCTGATCAATCTTTTCCTGGCTCAGTGTGTATAAAGAATTAAGCTAATAGAAAGAAAAGATTAATAACATGCACCTATTTGACAGGAAATACATTTTCAAGAAATGTTTCATCTGTGATGTGACTAAAGAAGCAGAGATGATCAACATTAACATAAATCTTACAATAACAGAACTAACAGGATAACATCTGTGTGCAGTAATTTCAGACACCTTATTTGAGACCCCCTGTTTTATGCAGAGATAAAAAACGTCCTGGTGACGCTCGTTGTCCAATCATACGGGAGTATGCAGGTGACGTCAGGGGTGTGGGCGGGGCCGTAAAACCTTCGCTTTGGGTCGCAGACGCAGGGTGGTTGTTTCTGTCCACGTCTGTCCGTGCACGAAGAAGAAGAAGAAGAAGAAGCCCCACCATGCTCCGTACCGTGTTTTCAAGGACCCTTCCCGGTGTGAGCCGTCCGCTGGTGTGCCACTACTCTGCGGCCGCCATCCCTGCACCCAGCACCAACCCTGAAGTCCACTATAACAAGGTACGACCACTGCAAGCGCTTCGACGTGACATTTGGACATTTGGACATTGACCAACTGCGCAGTCAACAAGTGCGCGTTGAAACCGTAAACGGCTCCAGTAAGAGGCAGCAGTGAGGAGCTGATGGATAACAATAATTCTGCTCTTTAGCTCAAATCATTCTCTAAAGTTTTCTTTGGCTTGGTGCCAGGTACGAGCTACGGTGCAGACAGACACCAGACACACTAACTTTCTATTCCTGCTGCTTCCTGTCAATGTCGAGCTCCTGCAGCCACACAAGTGGAATAATAGGAACATTATTGTAGTGAGGAATCTAGAAAAGTCCCATTGCGAAATCCTTCTTAAGCGATAAGTTTGACATGGTGCGGTGAGGTTACAGCGTCAATTATTAACGCTGCGTCCTCGTGATTTGAGTCCATGTATGGATTAGTTTGCACACTTCGTTCATCTGCGCCACAAAACCGCTGCTTCTGTCAGGAAATGTTTCTCCGGTCTCATGGTCCAACTTACCTCATGATATAACTCACCTCTTCTTGAGCATCGGGCACTCCTCCATCTTAGTCAACTAATCGATTATTCGATTTTCTCCATGAATAATCACGACAAAGGACCAATTTAGATCTTGTTTTTAGCAGCGATGTGCTTATAAGTCATTGTTTATAATATTTATATATAATTCTAGTTATTCATACTTGTGTCCATTTTCCATAGGACTGTGTAATTATATTTATTATAGTTTTTTATTATTATATATACTGACATGTTAATAATATAATACCAAGTATCCAGGCTAAATAGATGGGTTAAGGGGTAGGACTAGATACGTTTTTACTTCCTCATGCCCCCTTTCATGTGGAAAACTGTGTGTTTTTTGCTTTTGTTTTATTTTTTATTTATTTGCTAATGAATTCATTCATTTTTATTTTCGTGTCCGGTCATGTTACCCTGACCAATTACATACAGGATTATACAGACACCTCAATATATAAAACAAAACCTAAGCCTTCCAGTGTGCCAGAGCATGAGTCCACAACAACCAAAAAGCATATGAATATAAAATAAACAAACAAATACAAATAAAGTAGAATAAGATATGTGCAGATTCACAGACATGGCCCCATAAATAACAAAACAATACAATACATGACCATAAACACAGCAGGTGTTTCCGTGTTTTCTCTCAAACGTCACTTTCATTATAACTTAGTTTTGTTCAAAATAAACACAATCAAGCATGAAAAAAAGCATTAAAATGACTAAAACACTTAAAAAATCTTAATGAACAAAAATCAGATTAGTCTACTCCCCTGAGAGGGTGCAGCCTTATTCATTTCTGACACTATTCATTTCATGCTGTTTGTCCAAGGAGGTTTCACTGAGAGCAGCGCTTTATCTTATCGCTCACACAACTCCACACGGTTTGATCTGCTGGCCACTGAGCAGCTCCTGGAGCAGGAGGGAGGATTCCTCAGTGGTGAAAATGTGCTCTTTCACTTTGACCCACCCAGATTTAATCTCCTTATCTGGTGTTTGAACTGGCAACCTTCCAGTTACGGACCCATTCTTGCTCCCACTCACCTTTAGGTTTATTATATCAAGTGTATGATGATTTATTATTAATAATTACCCTGAAGGAATAGACGGACAACAACTGTGATTTAAGAAGTTTGGTTTTTCAGCAAGTAGGCCGTCCTGCAGTGCAGATGCATTTGGTTTGTTTTGTCAAAAGTCTGCGGAGAGACTTGTCACGAGGGAACGATGTTTCCAGCAGGCGTGTGGATAAAACTGAGTGGTGTTGGTCTCTGGAAAGAGATGCTACAGTTTTTAAGGGTCATCTTCAGTGTTGTCACTTCACAAATGATACAATTCACCTCCCTTGCATTGGGGCGGTGGCAGAAATCTCAGAACTAAAACCAAACCACTAAAGGTACGAGAGAAAAAGTATGGTTTTGCAAAAAGATATGGCATTATTGACCCACAGATAATGAACTATTTCAAAATAAGACTTTTTTTTATTTGATTCAAAAATAAAATTCAGAAGTTTTGCAACAGTTTTTTTCAGAAGTGAATGAAATAATTAGTAATTTTGTTATGATCTATTTGTATGTTTCAGCTGTTTATCAACAACCAGTGGCAGGATGCAGCGAGTGGGAAATCCTTCCCGACCATCAATCCAGCAACTGGGGAAGTCATCTGTCAAGTTGCAGAGGCTGATGGGGTAAATAAACTTTCTGATTCACACAGACTGATTTAAGTAATTCATTTATGCTCCAGGGAGGGTGAAGGGAATCTGTGGGTCACATTTACTGGAACTGGAAAATAACATTGAAGAGAAAATGAACTTGGTAGGTCCAACTGACCTAGGCTACATGTACAGGCTACACGTAAAAGCAGTGTAAAATGCAGGGTAACACATCTGCATGTCATCAGCATAGCATAGAAGAGGACATCTGCCTGTACTTATATAAAATGGACAACAGCAGTGGGCCAAAAACAGACCCTGGGGGAACACCACAATTGATTTCCAGAGAAGCTTCTGTTAGACATGAGAATGTAGCACGCTTAATGTGTAAGTCCATCTAAAATGGTCCCATGGTCTTTTTGGGATGAAGATACATCAAATAAGCCATCAAGACAATTTTTTTCGTTAATCAACCATGTATAGAGAATGCTCAGAGAGACTCTAACAGCCACAGAGGGCTAACAGTTATTAGCGGAGTGTGACCCCGGGTAAAGAAAGGCGGAGAGAGAAGAAGATAATGAGACAGTCGAAAGCTAAAGACAAGGAAATATGACAAAGCGTATGTAGCGCTTGGCCTCACTGTGACTACGGTAGGAGACGAGGAAAGACCGGTGTGTTTACTGTGTCTAAAAAAAGGTGAAATCGTGCCAAATATTGCCAACAATCATCCCCGTTGTGAAAGCTACTTCAAGTGACAATGCTAATGTCTCCTTCTTTTCATATACAACACATGTATATTGTATTGCGATGCAGACTTGCTTGTTGAACAAGTTTAAAAAATAAACTTTTCAGGAAAACACAGTTTTAATCTTGCAGCATAAACATAAACATGTAGAAAAACAGATCTTGTTTGTCCAGGAACTGAATGTCTTCCATCGCTGCTTTGGAGCTACTAGGTGTTGATGGCGTGTTTATTGATATATAAATAAACAGAGGAGCCGTGGATTATACTTTTGGTATCATTTGATGTTTTGACTCCAACTCACCAAGTTAATCATGTTGTGTTATATTTCCAGGCAGATGTAGACAAGGCGGTGGAAGCAGCGCGTAATGCCTTCAGGTTGGGGTCACCGTGGCGACGTATGGACGCCTCTCATCGCGGCCTGCTCCTCAACCGATTGGCCGATGCCATCGAGAGGGATTCTGCCTACCTTGCTGTGAGTCATTATTTTGCAAAAACACTAAAACAAACATGAACCAGTTTCACCAAAAATCCGGTAGTGAGTTTATCTTGGTGATCGCTTAAAAATATCTTTGTTTTTGCTCATTATTTAGAGCAGCGATGTCAAACTCAAATTCACAATGGGCCAAATATAAAAACTGGGACAAAGTTGCGGGCAAAACTCAATATTTACTAAAAAAAACTGTGCATGTTTCCCTTCTCTCCAGATGTGTAATGCTGAACCTTTTCAGTGCAGGTCCTTGTTCTTGTCGTGGTGTTTATTTTGTTTATTCTTTTGTCACATCCACGGTTGCTCTGCAGACGAGACAAACAGGTCTTTACCTTCATAAACAGATAATCTGCCTCCCAGGCTCTGTTGAAAGCTCCTGTTTTCCATCTTTCTTTTGGCCGTTTTTAGGGAGGGGTGGATTAAGTTTGTCTGAAGAGACTGGTAGCACGGGTGCTCATGTTTGTCAACAGAAAAGTAGACGTGTATGTGCTATATACTCGCGAGCCAGCTCTCATAGGCCAAATATAATTACACCGCGGGCCAGATTTGGCTCATGGGCCTGAGTTTGACACCCCTGATTTAGAGAAAAAGTCAAAAACAAAAAGAAAAGACAGATGAAGAGTCAAGAAACAATGATATTTACTCTTGCCTGTGAATGTTCTCATTCGTCCAGGTCATCGTTATCCTCAAAGGTTATATCACCGGATATTTACTGTGTTTCTATTCAAAAAGAATGCCTACATACTTAGAAATGAGTTTGATGAAATACAGTTTTTTTAACAGACTTTTGGGAAGACGGTGCTGTTACACACTGAAGAAAGACAAACGTCCATGCATGTTACTGTGCTGACTTAAAAGAAAAATCTGGAATAGGAAAACACAAAATCAAAGGACATTCTGTTGGTAATGACAAGTGTCTGAACCTTTACATCATTTCTTTACATACACTTAACATTGTTTGTTCTGCTGCTTCTTATTAACAATAACAGCATTTTGAATATTTCCTATACTTGGACCACATCATATCACAGCTGTAATTTTACACACCATGTAAAATGGATATTGTGTTGTTTGCACAGGAGCTGGAGACCATTGATAACGGGAAGCCATACGCCGTTTCCTACTCCGTGGATCTGCCCACCGTGGTGAAATGTTTCAGGTAACAAATACACAACACAGGGCTTTACGTTCTTTTGAAACTGTACCGTGTGCTGTCAGCTGGACAAGAAAAGTGGGAGACACATGGTATTCTAGCAAATAAAGTGATTTATTAAACAAACATAATGGAAAAGTGGGCAAATAAAAGAAGGAAAGCAAAAGAGACAAAGTGAAGGTGGTAAGTGGAGGTCTGTCTTATATGGCACGGAGCACAGCCGGTCCATGTGTGTCCCATGCTGTTGATTCATCATATGAAATTGCATTATACAAAGCAGCTAACAGATACTGTTCTTACACATGTCTGAACCTGTTGTGTTTAGGTACTACGCAGGCTGGGCTGACAAATGGGAGGGAAAGACCATCCCTATTGACGGAGATTATTTCTGCTACACCAGACATGAACCCGTCGGAGTCTGTGGACAGATCATACCGGTGAGGGGTGGGAAAATAGAAACGTTGTTCAAGTTGTTAAAATATTGCTGGATTGATACTGTATATAATAACTATAATAGTTATTACTACTTTTATTAAAGAGTTGTGAGTTGCTGCTCATGGGGGAATTGTGTAAATCATGAATAAGTCATAGAGTGGTCTTTACCTACTCTATGTAAAGTGTCTCGAGATAACTTTTGTTATCATATGGCACTGAAAATTGAATTGAACTGAATTGAAATCGAAATGTACAAAATATGAAAAGAGGGAGTTGAGATGTGAACACAATGCTTCTGACTAAGCACTCCGGCAGTTTCCAGATACACACAGACGTCCATTGTAAACATGTAGTCAGATTTATCAGATGTTTTAGAAGCTTGTTACGCACATAGACTGTTCCCCAACTGATCTTAATCTTCCATTGAGTCCTTCAGTTGTTCCTGTGTCTCTCATTGTGAATGTTTTCCTAAAAAGCAGCTCTGCTTAAGAACATTTAACCTTCCAGCGAACTCACTGAACAGGTTTCATTTTGTATACTTCCATTTCATTATTTTTCTTTAAGACACTGTTCTGTTTTTGATAAACATCAAGAATGCATACTTGGCAGGAGATTGAAGAGAAGATTGGGTCAAATCAGTCCATGTTGTTATGAGACCAAAGGAACTTGGAAACCATCCAAGTGCGTTCATATGGGTGTTTTCATCTGGTTTACATTTCACTGAGGCTTTGTCCTCCTGCATGCTGTCACCTCTGCTCCACTACAGAATCAAAGCCTCAGGACGCCGCATTGGTGGTGTGCATGTTGTTTAAGTTGAATTGAAATACATTCAGGAAACTCATTTGTTTAAAGGCTTATCAGATGCCAAAACAGGTTGTAATACTCACAGATCGGGTGTTACAACTCTAAGCTTTATCCTATATTAAAATAATTTGCAAAGTAAACAGTAGAAATACGGCACTCACGACACAAAGTAATCCATCAGGAATGTGAGTTTATGTGTTTTTGACTGCTTTTTTTGCCTGAGCCCTACGTGTTAGCATCACCAGCACGCTGATGGACCTGCTTTTAGTTGATGGTGTTCGGGCATCTAGTAAGGATGCCCCCTGGGTGCCTCCCTAGGGAGGTGTTCCAGGCACGTTGAGCTGGGAGGAGGCCTCTGGGTAGACCAAGGACCAGGTAGAGGGATTATATGTCCACACTTACCTGGGAACGCCTCAGGATCCCCCAGTTAGAGCTGGTTAATGTGGCCCGGGAAAGGGAAGTTTGGGGTCCCCTGCTAAAGCTGCTGCCCCTGCGACCTGACCCCGGATAAGCGGTTGAAGATTGGATTAGATGAGATGATGAGATGCAGGGTTCAAGGGGGCCTGAACACCACCTTAACACAGAACACTCATGTCATACACAGTGCCTTTCCTGAAGGTACAGTCACACATGTCTGTTCAATGATATTCCCCTGCACTCTTTGATGTCATGTATCTTGAAGCGATAATAAATATATAACTGATCAGAGCGATCACAAACTATAAGCACAACAGGAGAACGATGCTACAGTTAGTAGCGTTGTCATAGCGAGAGAATAACAGCTCGATTTAAAAACACAGTGCAGCAGTTTGACAGAGCAGACCGGAGAACAGTGCTTGAACTTGATCTTCAGGGGGAGTGAATCGATCTTTGTCTCCTTCTCTCCCACCAGTGGAACTTCCCTCTGCTGATGCAAGCCTGGAAACTTGGCCCTGCCCTTGCAACCGGTAACACCGTAGTGATGAAAGTTGCAGAGCAGACGCCGCTTACAGCACTCTATGTAGCCAGCCTGATTAAAGAGGTACTTTGTTTCTTTTTATTTCTTCATTAGCACTCCATCAGTTAAAACGATTTTACTGTAAAAATGTAAACAATAATTTACGTAATACAAGGAACTTTTTTTTAATTACAAATATAATATTCAGGCTTTGAAAGGTGCTTGAAAATGCTTAAAGTTGTAGCCGCATTTCTTTCACAATCAATAGCTCAAGAATATAAATGCATTTAAATTTCTTATTCTTCTGTATTACAAAACGCATTATTGCGTATTACAAAACGCAGTTTTAGTTGTTTATAGCATAAAACCATCTCTTCTAACGTGATATTAAAAAGTCAAATAATCATTTTCAGTACATTCAGTATGTATTTGTAGAAATAAGGAATTTATCACAGCTGTAAGGTGCTGGAGAAGCACCTGCACTGTTTGAGGTATCATTCTATCTGAGATTTTTCTTTTTTTTTTTAGCACATAGCACTTTGGTTTCCTCCTTTCTTAAATCACGCAGGCGACCCCACGATGCATAAGAAATATGTTCTACAAACGTAGAGAAATGTGTTAAATGTGATAAAGCTGACCTTTAAACTTGTTAAGAGTTTCATACAAGCAATGAAACAAACCTTCAGACGTTCAACATAAAGCTTCCTGAAACTATTTGTCCTTTAATTTCCTGTACACAGCATAGCTCCCATGAATGCTACTTTTTTATGTAATTTAATGTAGTCAATAATTATGACCAGCTTTTCTCAAGTGTCCGTTGACTTGTTTCTGTTTCCAGGTGGGTTTCCCTGAAGGTGTTGTGAACATCTTGCCAGGCATGGGGCCGTCAGCTGGTGCTGCCATCGCAAACCACATGGATGTTGACAAGGTGGCCTTCACTGGATCCACAGAGGTAGGACATGTCTCTGTTTTTTGCCTTTAGTTATTGTTTGCAGGACAACAATAACAAAAATGCTTTTTATGCTAAAACTGAGTCCAAAGACAGGAGGTATATATAACTCCACTGGGGTTCATCCAGATAAAATGGGATTTATTGAGAATAGATACTCGTCAGATAATCATCTCACCCGCTAAATTGGTGACTGCACTTAAACCTCCTGCTGCAGCTATCGTTGGATGTAGACTCTCCTGGAGTCAGCCCTGTCAGACATGCTGAGGACATATTGACACGAGTAACTCATCCTTAGAAATCTTTTCCCTCTATTTTTATTCTCAAAGGATACAAAGTCAATGGATCAATCTTTAAGGCACTATTTCAGGGTAAAGTGGCTGGATAGTGGCTCCTCCTGTGTTGTCTGGTTTCGGGAAAAGTTCAGTTCAGATGTTAACAGGTGGTCTTCCTTACATTTGTCAGCACAGGGTAAGGTTATTGCTATTAAGATGAGTGACTAGTGACTGTTCTTCCTAAATGTAATTGGACTGAGGCGGCTCTAATCTCTTTCCCTTATCACTATTAATTTTGTCTCTGACATTTAGCACAATGGACTTTACCTCCTGAGTGTGCTCCACCTTAGTTTCATCTTCATCTTCATCCGCTGATCCGGGGTCGGGTTGCGGGGGCAGCAGCTTTAGCAGGGGACCCCAAACTTCCCTTTCCCGGGCCACATTAACCAGCTCTAACTGGGGGATCCCGAGGCGTTCCCAGGCGAGCGTGGAGATATAATCTCTCCACCTAGTCCTGGGTCTTCCCCGAGGCCTCCTCCCAGCTGGACGTGCCTGGAACACCTCCATAGGGAGGCGCCCAGGTGGCATCCTTACTAGATGCCCGGACCACTTCAACTGGCTCCTTTCAACGCAAAGGAGCAGCAGCTCTACTCCGAGTTCCTCACGGATGGCTGAAGTTCTCACCCTATCTCTAAGAGAGACTCCAGCCACCCTCCTGAGAAAACCCATTTCGGCTGCTTGTACCCACGACCTCGTTCTTTCGGTCATGACCCAGCTTTCATGTCCATAGGTGAGGGTAGGAACGAAGATTGACCGGTAGATTGAGAGCTTTGCCGTGCGGTAGAGCGACTGCAACACCGCCCCCGCTGCTCCGATTCTCCGGCTAAACTCACGCTCCATCGTCCCCTCACTCGTGAACATGATCCCGAGGTACTTGAACTCCTTCACTTGGGGTAAGGACTCATTCCCTAATTGGAGTAAGCAATCCACGGGTTTCCTGCTGAGAGCCATGGCCTCAGATTTAGAGATGCTGATCCTCATCCCAGCCGTTTCACACTCGGCTGCGAACCGATCCAGTTTCATAAAGAGGACTATTCATATTCTCCTGTAGCTCTGGCTAATGGCTTCCCCTTATTACCCATGGAGGCTGAGTACTACATGGTTTGTAGGTTTATATAAGAGTCATAAATTGAAAACATTGAATGATTTACAGACTCGCAGCCTGTCACTTTCACACCAAATCAATCCACCTTTTGTATGACATGTTACAGGCTTGTGAGAATGAATAAACGCTTTTCAAACTGATAAGAGACACATCAATCTGTCTATCAATCTGTCTGTCTGCCTGGAGGCTTCTGGATAAACAAGCTGCCGTGAACTGAAAATGGATAATGTTCAGTTATGATTGACAGTTAACAGCCGTTCAGCCCCGCGGCCTCCTTCACACAAGGCAGAAATACCATAAGGGCAATCTGTTTGAACAATGATAACATCCAGGTTAATGTCATCATCCTGCAGTCTGTGTTTCTGAATACCAGCTGTGTGCATTTCTCTGTGGACTGAGCATTTTGATACTTTCAGAGTTTTTATAACATCTCAAACTGCTTTATAATAAAAAACGACGTGAAAATCTTACTTTTTACAATATGGGACCTTTTTAGTAAGCTGTAGTTGTTTTATAGCACCATCGTCTCCACCAATAAAATCATTTCAGTTAAAACAGAGGTGTCACCTTCTCTTTTTTTCCCCGTCTCTATCCATCAGGTGGGTCATCTAATCCAGCAGGCTGCAGGCAGCAGTAACCTGAAGAAAGTCACTCTGGAGCTGGGAGGAAAGAGTCCTAATATCATCCTGTCTGACGCCAACAGTATGTATTCTGGCTGCCGCTCAAACACCTGTTCAAACGCACCCTTGAGTACACTTCTACATCTCTAAAGAAAAGTGAGAAATGAAAAACACTATAAAGCGTTACGGGTCAAAGATGAATGTCATAGTGGAATAGTATTTTAATATTTCTTTTTAAGAATACCTTCACGGTGAAAGTAAAGGTTGTCTTTGTCGTTTCCTCCTTTAGTGGAAGAGGCGGTGGAGCAGTCCCACTTCGCTCTGTTCTTCAACCAAGGCCAGTGCTGCTGTGCCGGCTCTCGTACGTACGTCCAAGCAGACATCTACGACGAGTTTGTGGAGCGCAGTGTTGAGCGAGCTAAGAGAAGAGTAGTTGGAAACCCTTTTGACTTAAAGACCGAGCAGGGTCCTCAGGTAACACACACACTCGATGTTTCACACTGTTACAACAAGATCTCAACACACACTGTAACAAAAGCCCCATTTATCTCTCAGACCCCCTCCAAATGAATTATAAAAACATGAATATGACGCTTTTTATGTTTATATAATGGACACGGTTAATACTTGTTAAATTTTTATGACTAATATTTTATTGATATTTATTAAAGGTGTTTTTATACAAAAAAGCCCCCACATTGAACGCCAGGCAAAGGTGGCCATTTGACGTCCTGTCTTTGTGAAACCAAGGCGTAATATTCCTCTTTGCCCAAAAGCCGGCATTCTGGGATAGGCATAAACATGTGACATGATGTTAAGCACAACATATGACGTTCAACGTATGTGTCAGAAGAAGTCACTGTCCCCGTGCTCTGAGAATTCAGGACTTTCTCTACCGTGATGTTCAGCATCCAATGGATTTAGTTTTCTAGTTGCTCGTCATGACGGTCAATATGTTGCTGTCGCGGGTCGGACAGCAGTTCCCACCGCCCAATGTGCCGGCAAGCAGCAAAACCCTATCTACATGGAAATCGAGCCGCCAATATGTGCAGGGTCCGAGCCAACACATTGGGGGGCTTAATCAGGCCGGCAATATGCCGCGCTCTGTCTGAATACAGGGACCAGGCCGGCAAAAGGCAGCCAAATTGCTGCCTTGCTTTCCAGTGCAAAAACACATTGAAGGACAAATGTTACTGGCTCAGACTCCTGTAAGTACTCTCACACTCTGCATTGACCTGTCTAGGTAGACCAGGAGCAGTTCAACAAGATTCTGGGCTACATCAGCACTGGGAAGAGAGAGGGAGCCAAGCTGATGTGTGGAGGAGGAGTGGCTGCAGACAGAGGGTATTTCATCCAGCCTACTGTGTTCGGTGATGTCCAGGACAACATGACCATCGCCAGGGAGGAGGTAGGAAGTATGGAAGATTAAAATTGCAAATACACATTTTTATATGTATTTTTGTAATTAGATTCTAAACATATATTGTTGATGGAAGCTGACGGAAGAGCAGTCAACAGTAGCGACCAAAATACAAAACAAGTGCACTGAGCTCTCGACCTCCTTTTTCACTATAAGATGCCTACTTAATATATATAAATACATTTAAACCACAGATTAAAGGAATACTTCACCCACACCATTATCATTTGGTTATTAACTACTCACCCTGTAATACATTGTATAAAAAACAAAAATTAGTTTGCATGTCTCCATGGTGAACGGAAAATCCATGTGAAGTAGCCCTGTCCAGTTCTTCATTTGGCACAAACAAGGTCAAAGGTCAAGGTCACTTTGACATCATATATATTTCTGTCCATGATTCGCCGCCATAACTCGAAACACACCGCACACGGTCATTTCTACAGAGCAGAAGTGTTTTGGCTTCTAACTTTGTTCCCCTGTTTATGCGCTGTTGTTGTTTGCCTGTGTTGTGTGTGTCTGAAGGGGATGGTTTGCCTGTGTGTGTGTCTTCATCTCTCTTTTTTTCTGTCATGTCTTCTCTTGCAGATCTTTGGTCCAGTGATGCAGATCTTGAAGTTTAACACAATGGAGGAGGCGCTGACGAGAGCTAACGATACTAAATACGGTCTAGCAGCCGCTGTGTTTACTAAGGACATTGATAAGGCCAACTATATCTCTAACGGGCTCCGTGCCGGCACAGTCTGGTAAGGTTATTACCAAAATCTTAACTGTGCAAACATTAGTCTTTAAGCTGCTTTGGCTAAGCCTTAAGGCTCTCCCATAAACATTCACAGGAAAAACTGGCATTTTGCAGCATGGATGTTTTAATTCCTATCAGCTATGATCATTTATTTGACTCATAGAGTAGGTCATTGTGCAGGTGTATGCCCAAGTTGTTAAAATATAGAAGTGTCTACTGCATGCTGTTCCGGTGCATTCAGACACATGGGTAGGAGGTGGCTCGCTGAATGTTGTAGTGTTAAAAGTGTGTGTGTGTGTGTGTGTATGTGTGTGTGCTTTGTGTTCACCCTGCAGGATTAACTGCTATGACGTGTTTGGGACTCAGGCTCCGTTTGGAGGTTACAAGGCTTCCGGTAACGGCAGAGAGCTCGGAGAGTACGGCCTGGAAAACTACACTGAAGTCAAAACGGTAATTACATAACAATATACCATCAGAAGTGTTATTGTTGTCCATAATACAAGCAGTAAACATAGCAATCCTTTAGAACATTAGGATGGTTATTTTTTAATTGAAGTATGTTCAGAATAGCACTGATGTCCAGTCTGGGAGCTAAATCTGTCCACTTTTCTATAGAAGGTAAATTGACTCTTATAACGTCCTCCACACTGGCGCCAGCCTGTCACTGTCTCTTCATCCGTGTGTGACAGGAGCAGTGGATGAAGACTCACAGCCTCTTTCATTTCTTAATCACTCCAGAAGTTATACGCTTCTACTGCCACTGTTGTTAGTAGCCTCTTATATGATATTGAGACCGATACCAATTTAAGAGGGGGAAAAAATCACAGATATCGACCGTGGCCAATATAGTGACATTACCAGCTGGAATCAAAACGGACATTTTCTTTGTGGATTGTGCACCAGTTTTGTACCGAGGTGCTCAGAAAGCTGCTGCTCTAAACAAGTTTCTTTATTAGAGAATATTTAACATTGTGTATTCATACAATGTATTACAAAGTCAACAGATTCTAGATGAGAAACACTGAGAAAATAAAGATGGAATAAAATAAATGGCTAAGTTAACATCATGAATTGTTGGGTCTATGTAAAACATAAATAAGTGAGTATGGTCTATACTGTACTTATTCTGTAGTGTAAGTGTCCTGAGATGACTTTTGTTATGATTTGGCACTGTAAATAAAATTTAATTGAATTGAATTGAATTAAATTATCAGTAGTTTTCTGCGGTGTAAAAAAGGATTTCATAACGGCACATATGAGACAAGATATATGCAGATAGATAAATGTCTGTGAATGGCCAATAATATCAGCCAATAGATATATCCTGTTTCTTTCGGAGTACTCCAGGCAGATCAGGGGGGGTATGGTGTCAACATGCTAAAACACAAATGGGATTCTCCAAAAGCCTGATCATAAAGGGTTTATTTATAGCCATGTAAACACAGTTAGTTTGAATAAATGATTATACACTGAGATACATAACTACTATTCTTTACTCCTTGAAATCCTTAGATTAAGCTGTTGTTTTGTCTGTGTTGTCAGGTGACCATCAAGGTACCACAGAAGAATTCTTAGACGTGAGCCACAAGCCCCGTCAGCAGCCGATTGTCTCCTCTCAGTTGCTTTCTGGCAAACTGAGATACTCTGCTGAAACAGGGAGTAACCCCAGTCAGTTAAGCACTTTGGATCCTTTTTTGCTGTGAAAATGAAACCACATACCTACATATTCATATCTCAACTTTTGCATCTGATTAAATGTAATCATAAGACTACATAGAAACACTATTTGTAATCTGTAAGTTTGTACGTTTTCATAATAAAGGCATTTGAGGCACTTGGCTTGTTCTGTCATAGTTTGTTAAAGCAGGAGCTAATTCATGAGTATTTCAGATTTATACTTTGCACTGCAGCCTATTTTTTAACCCATTTTATTTGACTAGAAGTGCGACATAATTAAAAGAAATAGAATAAAAATGACAATGTGTGAGCTGAGCTGTACTACACAGCGAAAGAATGAACTAAATTTAAAATCTTCCCCGTCTCCACCTTACTACCATCTCTTGATGAACGACTCCGCCAAACCAAATTTGTGCGTGCGATACAATTCCCATTTAATTTATTGATTTTCTTGAGGTATGAATACAACTACACATAATAATCACAGCACCCACCCCAAATACCCCGCCTCATACCCACCCTTAGCCAGCATAGCCACATAAATATAACAGAAAATAAGTCGCCACATAATACAAGTATAAAAACATCAACAAAGAGCAAAAACAAAAAAAAATAGTCTAATCTTTTTGTTGTAGTGGGCTTTGTATGCTCTCAGTAAGTCAAGAAAGGGGTCCAGGTTCTTTCAAAACTCTAAGGAGCCTGTCAGAATGTATCTGATTTTCTCCAATTTCAGAAATGACATGGAGTCTCTAATCCATCTGCTAAATGTGGTTGGTGCTCGTTCCTTCTACATGAGAAGTATCAGATGCAGAAATGTGTAGAAATGTGGTTTGCACTTGTCGCCTCACAGCGAGAGGGTTCCTGGTTCGACTCTCGGCTGGGACCCTTCTGTATGGAGTTTGCATGTTCTCCCCGTGTCTGCGTGGGTTTTCTCCGGCTTCCTCCCAAAGTCCAAAGATGTGCATGCCCGTAGGTGTGAATGGTTGTCTGTCTCTGTTCGTCTCCATGTGCCCTGCAATAGACTGCCGTCTTGTCCAGGCTGTACCCCGCCTCACACCCTATGTCAGCTGGGATCTGCTCCAGCCCCTCCGCGACCCCAATGGTTGAAGATGGATGGTGAGCGAGTTTATTAGTAAAGCCAAATATTGCACACATTCGGTTCATCTTATAGATTGAGATTAAATAGCCTACGAACATAATCTGTAACACGTAAAACATGTGACCAGGGTGTAGTAAGGTCGGCGTAACCGTTTCTGAAAACTGGTCAAAGGTCATTGTTCAGTTCGACCGGCGCAAAAAGAAATGACAGCAATTTCTGTATGCAAGGTGGGTTTACACAAACTATAATTTCAAAAGAAGAACAAGGAAAAAGGTAGGTAAGGGTTTTGCTAGGTAGTTTATTTTCAACATGTTTACATGAATACAGTCAACTGAACACCAGGTTCTGCAACAGTTTGTTCTGCTCCGAACAAGGTTCATCTCTTTAAAGTCAGTCCTGGTTTTAAGTACTCCATGTTCCATGTGAGCAGTTTGGGAGTTCCAGCATTTGAAGGAAATGGTTGTAATGTTTTAATCAGTTCTGATAAAAGCCTGATGAGACTGACTGCTAATCAGGAACTGCTTCAATTCCTCCCGCTGATGCTCCATGTAAGGTTTATGACCTTCAGCTACTCCTTGACCTCACCTTCCCCTCCTGTAAAACTCTGTCTGCCCCCTATAGTGAATTACAATAATGTAATCCAACACAACAGCTCACCATATCATTTTCTATTCTGTTGCATCTGATTCAGACATAAGTGTAAAACTATTTAGAGGCTGTGCTTTGTGGGAACGATTTGCTAGACCCCTTTACAGTAAAAGGTGTTTCAACTATTCTGTACCATGTTAACGGCAGTGGACCAGTCAACTACCAGTAAACTACACGGGACCTCCAACACCAAACCTTATCACGACTTAGTAGAAACGTCTTCTCTGCGACCAAGTCTATAAACCTTATCTCAATAGAAGTCATCCATCACCTTCTGTCTCAACTCCTCGGGGGGCTGCTCCACCACAAACCCTAAAGTATACATGCCCGAACCCGGCACCACCCCTGCCCAGTCTGACATCCGGATATTCTTGGAACCATGCAGCGTAGTGGTAACGATCACCGCAGCGGAGTGACGGGGGCTGTCTTGTTGCGTTTTCTCCCCCCAACCAGAACTGACACTTTGTGCACTTATGGTGTCAGAAAGTCCACGAACATCTTCCTGCCATTTTGTTTCCGCCGCTCCAGTGAACGGACTCCTCGGATGAAGAGCTTCATCTTCTTCAGTTCCAAAATCAAAATCGGACTCGCCAAGTAACCTGTCTACAAAGTCTGGGTCCCTGAACCCTCCAGGACGGTCCGATTCTAACTCTTTGATCCGTAGACTGTGAAGCTCATCATCATCACCCTGTGGTCCTTTACTGTTAAAAGAAAAACCTGCTTTTGCTTGCATCTGGTCAGACTTTGTGTCCACTGATTCATGGACAGACTTGACCTGTTCTGACCACAGGTGAGTGTCCAACTTATTCGACTCCAGCCTGCTCTTTCCTGACTCGCTGACATTGAGAAAACCTGGTGGGTCGATTTCAAAGCTGATCCCATCTGACATCTCAAGACTACTTACATTGCCCTTTGAATCCCAAAGAGAACCAGATGTAGCTCTAGCATTATTGGGGGTAAAGCTCTCTGCACCAATAGGAGGATACATAGCACCATGTCCTTCACTATCAATAGGGGCACTACAACTCGTTTGGTCGCCATTAGGACAAAGTTTAGGCATTCCAGCTGTGGAGACATTTTCGGCAGAACTATGATTACTTGTATTATCATAATCAAAACTGTAATTTACTGTAGCAGTTATGGTACTGGCACCATCTATTGGACCATTAGTGCTAGTGTCAACACTGGACAAACCACTTGCAGAACCATCTTTGGAACTAGGGACATCATCCCTGGCCTCCTCTGGTCTAGTCTGGTCTGACATAATCATGCCATCTGTTCCCGATTCCTTAGGCTGGCTGGCTACCTTTTCCATAACCACCTCTTCTGCCTCTACCTCCTCCTGTTGTCCCTTTCCCTGCTGGCTGACTGCAGCACTGGGCCTCCATTGTTCTTTCTCTGTAGTCTTCTCAGGAATGTCTGCTTCACTTTCTTCCTCGTGGTCCATCTCCTGTGAAAAAGCCTGAACCCCTTTATAGTGCTCATCCACTCTTTCGTCCCCCTTCTCTTCTTGATCCACCCATTCTCTTGCCTCCGTTGCTTGCAAAGATTTCACCCCCATCTTTGGTTTACCTCCACTCCTTTGTCCAATGATCCAGCCTGGACTGCTGACTGTGTTCTTGATAGCTGAGTAGAAAAAAAGGGAACAGTCCAAGCCAGAGATAGTGCAGGTCTAAACAACAATGGTATTTTTCCATCTTAATTTAAATCGACAGGTCGATTTGAGATAAATGCACCGGATAATGTATTTCTTTGAATTTAGCCCATTTCACACATGCACTGCAACCTTGAACTTCTCTAGAAACACGGAGGAGTTGTTTGAGAGAATGCAAATGTCCAAATCATTTGGACCGCATAATAAAAACAGACTTCACCCTGCCAGCTGCCCATTTAAAGTATGTGTCATGTCTCATTGTCCCATGTGTGAATTGAGCAGGTAAACATCCGGAGACTTCATGGCAAGTGAGTGGGAGTGTTGACGACATTTCTATTATGTGGCTGGTGCGAATAAACAACGAAAATGTCTAACTGCAGAAAAGATCTTCAAAAGTTTCTGGTGGTTAGGGCTGACGGAAAATTCAAAGGAAAGGCAAGAGACTCAGTTGTTCATGGCCAGATTACGAACGTTGCTGCGGTGTACTCTGCGTCATGTCTTGCATCCTTCACACTCTGTCCAGGTGCCACACCTCGCCTGATGCAAGCAGGCATGAAAGGCGAACCAATTTGTTGCAATTTGTGCGGAGTTTATATGAGAGAACGACTTAAAAGATGAATTTGTTCAGTCTGACTAAGTTCTCAGAACTTACGGTTCTGTCCGTCAGTGCACATGGAATCACAGCAGGAGCACGCTGAGGCTGTGGCCTTCAGCTCCTCCCACCTACACACATGAAAGAACAAAGCAGTCATGTCATTAGTACAAACTGTTTAATTTAGTGAAGATACACAAACTGATTTTACCATGAAATCATCACACAGACCTACAGAAATGTTTGCCACCCATGCCTGTGCAGATGTACCAGATTTATTTTCCAATGGTTATAACGTTTTATACTTTTTAGGTGGATCTTTTATTAAAACTGGTTGCTTACCTGCCGGCAGCCTTGTTGTAGTTGCAAGACTTGGAGATGTGGGAAGTGACGAGACCAATGGACATTGAACAGTGAAGGTACAGCACCTTTAAACGGACACAAATGGCAGTTAACAAGCTTAGTATGGACTTTTACGCCACGAGCGTATTCTATTACTGTAAAACACTGAAGGCATGTAAGGTTGACGAAGGTGCTCTAGTCTAATGTATTTGTAAAATAATTAAATCCCTGTTAAACTTCTACTCCATAAGAATTGAGATACCTTGTCTCTAGCAGCCTCTTTGGCAGTAGCCTAAGATGTAATTGCAGGCGAGCTTGTTCTTTCAGAGCCCTTCAGCTTTTCGCATTCATGGTCTCTATGTTTGTTAACACTTAATTATTCATTTTACTCTTTTATAAACTTTATTGAAACACATTCACGTCTCTACTTCCGGTCAGTCCCCTATAAGTTACCCTCTTACACACACGCCTGACTCAGATGTTGTTCCCCATTTCCTAACGCAGCATAACCATTAGTGACCAGTTTCACCTGGCAGACCAACCGCTGTCAGCAACATCCCTAACACGACGGCCTATTTACATCTCACACGGGACACGGGTATTGAAATACTCAGCAAAAAAGGAAGCAGAAGTAGTTTCATTAGTGGGTCATATGATCAATCACCACTTTTTAAATCACTCTTTCATAGATAGTAACTTAAAAGACGATTAAAAAGATGACAATCTTACGGGGTATAACTTTAAATCATTTGTTGAATAACTCATAACTCAAAAGTGCATAAAGTCATTGTAATCAGTATGCACTCTGAGTGAATTACAACATCCAGCGTACATAAGCAGCAATTAATATCAGCGGATTTCGAAACAGGATCCCCACCAATAGAATGCCAGTGACACCCATAGTGGCATTATACACTCACCGGCCACTTTATTAGGTGCACCTGTCCAACTGCTCGTAAACGCAGATTTATAATCAGCCAATCACATGGCAGCAACTTGATGCATTTATGCATGGTCAAGACAATCTGCTGCAGTTCGAAGCGAGCATCAGAATCAGGAAAAAAGGTGAAGTGAAGTGACTTTGAACGTGGCATGGTTATTGGTGCCAGACGGGCTGGTCTGAGTATTTCAGAAACTGTTGATCTACTGGAATTTCCACGCACAACCATCTCTAGGCTTTACAAAGAATTGTCCCGAAAAGATCCAGTGAGCAGCAGTTCTGTGGGCGCAAATGCCTTGTTGATGCCAGAGGTCAGAGGAGAATGGCTTGACTGGTTGGAGCTGATAGAAAGGCAACAGTAACTCAAATATCCACTGGTTTCAACAGAGGAATGCAAGAGAGCATCTCTGAATGGACAACACAACCTACTTTCTAGCACAAAGGGAACAGCAGCTGAAGACCACACTGACACTTTATAAAGCACCAGGTGTACCTAATAAAGTGGCCGCTGAGTGTACTTTGACAAAAGGTTGACCTACCTAGGTTTGCAGGGGGTTAAATAGAAAAAGTCTTACTTGTGAGACTGCTCTGAAGAGAAAAGCATCCACAGAGAACTTCAGCACACTGCCCCCTCCTGATAGGAAGCGGGAGCTGCTGCCCTTCCTCCTGCTGTCTGTCATGCAGCTGCATCCAAAAATCAGAGGACGGAACAATCAAGACATGCAATGGGACAAACCAGTTACTGTAAAAAAAATTAAAAATTGTCAGGACGTGTTATTACTGGAGACACACCCATAGTTAGATATGATGTCCATTCTGGGCATGCTATTTGGGTCTTGGGATGTTGTGACATAGCACGAGTCCACATAAAGCCTCTCTCCAGCCAACAGAACTCTTGCTTGGGCCACAAAATACACCGGCTCCCCTAAAAAGAACCAGTGGCCTGGATGGACGGGCCCCCCCTGGGCTGGTAACAGAGGAACATAAGCACACACATTCAAGGCAAACAGAACAAAACCCCTGCCTGTAGTTGATGACGTTTGTTTTTGCATTTTGTCTTTGTTGTACATGATCAAACTGCTATATGATTTCACCCCACAACAACCTGTCCTGAGATAACCTTTGTTATGATTTGGCACTATAAATGAAACTGAATAGAACAACCTGGATTTATGCTTCATACCTTCACCCAATAAAAACATTTGGTATCAACATGGTAATAATAGCTAACTGTATTCAGTGTAGTCTAAACACTCGTCAACTGTTCAAATTAGAGCTGCATTTCAAAGTTACATTTATAAATAACAGATTGGCTGAAACAAGCCGTGATGAAAAATTTCAAGCTGATCATTTTTAGATATTTACAGGTAACATCTCTTAAAGCTGATAATGGCACTCAAGCCTTTTTTAGATACCGAAGGCGTTTTACCATTGGTGACAGTGAGGCTGTAGCTGAGTTTACTCCTGATGCTCTTCATAAACGTTGAGTGCTGGACTTGAGGTGTGTAGCCAACTTTGTAGGAGTAATGAAACCTGAGACAGAAAGAACAATTTTCAAAAAAAATATCTTTTTTTTTCTTGGCTTTACTGTATAAAATGACCTTGGATAATCACAGCGTCACGCAAATGTACAACCACAAACTACAGACCTGGGGCATTCAGAGGATGGATGGCTTTCCGAGGTATATTGACAATAAGAGGGTTTCTGTGAAGCTTCCAAAAAACTAGTGCTCGCCACTCCAATCTCCAATAAGAGGTTAGGTGATAAATGAACACTTGGCAATTAATATCAAATAACAATGCTAGAATACAGTTGGTTATAATGAACACATTCAAACCCATAACTTACAATATATGTGAATTATTCAAAATGTCATTATTCAGTGGGAAGCATTGTAAAACTGAAGGTGCTATTGTTTCGTTGTTTTTGAAACATTCGCATTCATCTCTCGCAGCCCAAACAAAGCCACAGAGCCCACCCTTAATGAAAAAACATACAGTAGCTGTAACGTTACCACAGCCGGAACTTGTTCTTCTGAGGTACTAACGCAATAAATCTGCCAGAAACGTTTTCATTGAGGAACAAACCAAACTGATCAGAGCAGGAGTCCAATGAAAGACCTGTAGAAGCCTCATCTCCTAGATGTGTTTAAGGTGCAGTCCCAATGATGGCTGACCTCTGCTGGATTCTGGGTCACAGAATGGAAAAACAAAACTCTTATGTTTGTTGCTCAAAGCCCTGAAATCACCTGTTGTACTGGCATTTGATGGGAAGGATAAGTGGAAGAACTCTGATGACGTAGCCTTGTGGAGGTGGAGTATAACACAGCAAGAAGGAATACACAAGCTGACCACCGACAACCTGAGAGACAGGAATGACAGAGATTCATTATTTATTCACGCGCCAATCCGTCTACATTTAATGCCATGATCAATCTAGATTTCACATCTTTAAATCAGGACCTTCAGCCGTCTGAAGGTAACAAAAAATGCAAAAGCTTCACTTATGATTGTGGAAGGAGTGATTGCACAAGCTAATGAAAATATGACCATGCATTCAGTCGTGTGTGTGCCTGCAGCTAATCTCACAGACTTCTGGACCTTTAGCTTAAAGCTGCAGTCGAGAGATCGAGTGGACTGAATTTTTACAACTCACGCCCCACCCCCTCTACCAACGAGCTCCCCCGCTCCCTCATCGAGTGCTCGTCAGTGCGTGTGCACCAGATTCCTGTGAACGCGCCCAACTTTTCTCTCGTAGATAAACGGCATTGAGTACACGCTACGCGGAGGTAGGCTGGCCAACTTACTCAAATAAACCAACTGCCAACGTCCTTTAGCGTATGCCTAGTGATATTGTAACACGCACGAGGGGGGAGGTGGGATCTGTGGTGTGTGCACGAACCTGGCCTGAGAGTCAGCCCCGCACTGATTGGACAGGATGATACGGACACGGTGGATTTTTGCAAAACAAACAGGCTCCTGGTGCACGTAGAGCCGCTTTTTTTCCAAAATCTGATGATTTATGCTTTTCTATTGGAGCATAGTGTTGGCTTCAGTGAATACGATCAAACAAATGTGGCCGACTATATGCTCGCACATACTATATGCTCAATGACCTTGCGTGGGTTGCGGTGATCCACAACTTTTGAAAACCTCTAATTGACTGCTGTTTTATATACTGTCATTGTTGACTGCAAACTTTAAAAGGCATTGGAATATAACGGGTTTGTTTATAATAAAGATTGTACTTTAAAAATAGACATTTATATAGTTTCACTTTAAAATACGTTAGATCAAAATGGGTCCAAAAGTCAAAATGTTCAAGATTCAAGAAGCTTTATTTATCCTGAGAGTAATTATTGTGCAACAGTTTCAATACAAAGATGGGAAAGGATCAGAATGACAATAAGCTAACATAAATCAAAATAAAGCCAAGTAAAATAATAAAATAATTACTAAGTGTGACAGAGTGCAACAGACATTGTGGTTAAATGTAGGTATATACAATATACAACAATACGCACTGTGCAGTTTAGCAGCATATTGAAATAAAATAAGTACAAACTAAATAAGTGGTAAGGAGCGATAATTGAAACAGTGTTAAAAATGTAGCAGCATTTCCTACAGAACTAGGTTACAGTAAAGCACAGTAAAGTGTAGCAGCAGTAAGTTACAGTACCACTAAATAAAGAGATGTAGTGGTGATATAAAGTGACAGTAAAGTGTAGCAGCCTTTCTTACTGAAGTAAGTGACAGCACAACTGAATAAAGTGGTGTGTTGGAGAGGCTAATCTTATTTTTTGGATTTTCAAAATGTTAAAAACATTCTGGGGAAACATTTTAGATACTGAATGAATAAATAAATACAGGAGCCTCTTGTTTTGTACAATTTGAATGCCAGTAGAAATAAGCATAAAAATGGGGCTGTACATTTATCTATCATCGCCTTTATTTACTTTCTACTTGGAAATAATTTTTAAACTTGAAAGCACAGAAAATTCTACATCTCAGTGGAGAGTTAAAGAGAATGTGAGCTAATAGGCTGTTATGAAAAAGTTTGGGCCTCAACCTGAAGAGACAATTAACTCTGATCTGTGGACACACGTGTTCTGCAGCCTGGTTTGTTGTGTTGTTTACTCAGTGGCGTGCCCACCTTAGATTCTCCATCGCACTCCGTCAGTCTGTATTGGAAATACAAGAAGCGGGAGCCGACCCTGCTGGCTTCGCACGAGCCCAGTCGGAACAGGGATGGGTCGGGCCACGCGCGCAACAGGAAGCGGTCCACGCGCACAGAGATTCTATCGATACCGCACCAGGCTTCCACACCGCGCACGCCCGTTCCTGGGGGGCCCTGGCTTTGTCCCCTGGACGGTAACAGGAGCTCAGTCAGTCCGGAGGGAAGCGGACTTTTCTGGAGAACCGGCTGGAACAGCTCTCGTGCTACAAGAGGACTCTGCGCGTGCTGGAACATGGGCAGGCGGTAGAATGAAGGGCGCGAGGCTCCGTGCTTTTCTGTGTCTACCGGGTTTACTTCTTTCGTCCATGTCGCTTGCTGAACCGGACCTCCCAGTGCATCACTAAACAATGTCCAAAGAAACCACGCGAACACCGACATGACTGGAAGAACGAGAGCGGAGCTGCGACCTGTGGAGAGCCGGTGTTTCGGTTTAACCAGCGACCATGTTAACTGGCGACTTCAGCGTCAGTGGCCTCCTGCCTGGTCTCATCCGTTATTCCATCTCAGCCTAATTATCACACCTGGTGCCGGCTGATTGGACTCACAGTGAACTAGAACAGCTGGGTTAACCGAGCGGGGGAGACATGCAGCAAAGGGCCGCAGGTCGGAGTCGAACCCGCGGCCGCTGCCACCACTGCGCCACCGGCCGCCCCTCATTAGTGTTGTTTGTTTAATTCTTGTTCTGAGAGACACATTGAAGTTGAATACAGTAGCCCATCATGAGACCCTACAGGCTTCTATTGTAGCCCAATAACATGACATTGTTCATCTCTCTTAGGGGAGACTGGGGTAATTTGAGCCACCCCTTGTTGCTAGGGAATGGTAAAAAACATCACGTGACCCAATATTTAGGAGGAAGGCATCATTTCATGGATTCTGAGAAGACAAGAACTGTTTGATAATACAGTATTTTCTAAAAAAAAAAGAAAGTTCACTCTTGAAAGTGAATTTAGGTCCATTCGTACCGTGCCCCGTGCTTTAGGGTGGTTGTCCCACTTTTCCCTCTTCCACCGCGGCCCAGGCCCGTTTGTACTCACATTACTTGAAATGATCCGGGCTGTGGCTCGAATGCCTCTTGCTTATACTTCATTACCCTTCGGAGATTTAGTTTTGTCAGACTGTTTTTGAACATTTCATCTGACCAAATCTGCAGTTAACACTCCAGATCTGCATCAGACAACTGCAAACCGTTCAGCTGCATCTTTTTAAAGGTCCTTCGCGGGGAACAGATATAAATAGACATCAGGGCCCGGCATCCCTGCTTTACAAAAGCCCACCTCTCTCAACCTAGCCTCGGCTGGCAAGTGTGCCGTGCCTGGGTACAGTTGAGCTTACACTGGTCAAACAAACTAAACTTTAGCCGTGAAGCGTGCTCGGGCATGGTACGGATGGACAGGGTGAGTGCGCCCTCCGTCTACCATACGTTTCATGAGATTCGTGTTTAGACCAAAATAGATCATTTTAAATGCAGCTTAAGTTGAGCCACAAGACCACTTTTTCTTTGGACATGCTACATTAAATATTAAACCTGAAATATATGCAGATATATTATTTAGTGACAAAACTAAGATTCCTGAAGTGATCCTAAATATGAGAAATGGCTCATCTTACCCCAGTCTCCCCAGTTAGGCCAAGGACCCCTAAATAAGAGGGGGAGAGACAGCAGGGACCCCTACTACATGTACAGTATATTGTTCAATATGGAGTTGCATATTAAATTTGTCGACAATAACGTGTAGGGCGGCCTAAAGCTTTTTTAAGCTGCATACAATACTAAGCTATTAAAATAATAATAACTGACATTTTTACATTATGTTTTAATGTTAAAGGTGCACATGGAAGACAGCGAATCCTTAAGCTCATGTTACTTAAGTGTCTACCCAGTAAGCCTTATTTTGAGAAAACCTCACGCCCCACTTGTCACCAAACACTTTGTGGTACTACACTGAATACTGTGATCTGTAAATAAGTTACAGTTCACTCATTTATCTAAAAAAAACTGCATGTGAACAACAGTCAAAGATCAGGGGCTTTCAGCATTGTAAGCGCATCACTGGTGCCTTTTATCACTCAACCTCATCAACTTGAGCCTAACTAATATTATAGACAGCATGCTTTTACTGTTGCTCTGATATTCCTTCCACTAGAGACACCTGAGCCTGCGAGTCTCAATAACCATGCAGGATCAACTGTGTTTCTGATTAAGGCACATATGTCTGGCAGTGAGCTTGGTCTTCACAAACTGTGGAAACAAAGGGTGAATGAAATCTCTAATGATGCTCATTCCCTCTGAGCATCTTCCTCCAGCAGCTGGGAACAATCACTGACGATAAACTCACGTTTCACTCGAATGCAGATCTACAAAAGGAGCAAGATTCAGGAGCAGGGGCCTGCTGCTGTCATTGTTGTGCATATGACAAATAAACCACCTTGAATCTTGAAATCTGGTTTTACCCTTGAAAAAAGTTCTATCTTATCTAATCTTTTATCATTAGACACAGATATATCTATAACATTGATATATTGAAACATTGTATTCAGTTGGCCGTATGAGTGCATGGTTGTGATTAATAGTGTGACGTATGTGTCATATCTTAACAATTCATGTGTGACCTAATATGCCTTTTCGCTGGAGACGTAAAGTTGGTCCAATGAGGTTATGAACAAATATGTTAAGTTAAATTGAATCTGCTGTGAAAATACTCTGACATCAAATCATTAACCTACTTGTGATGCAACTGTGAACTCAGTCTCAGACTCTTTACAAGCTACCATTGTCTCTGCTCAGGGGTCCTTTATAACCTAGGCAGCATCTTTAAGTGGCATTTGAATACCACAATACATTTAGTAGGCTTTATTTAAATACATTTACATATATAAAGCTTCGCCAGGGTGTATAGTCGTGCTTTATAGAAATATGTTACACAAAAAATCAGAGAGTCTATACTGGTGCAGTGACATCATCGTGTTGTAAAATGACTCAAGTTTTAGCATCCTTGAATATATTTTATGTTAAAAACGTTGTTTTTTTCAGGTTGGTGAAGTGTTTGAATAGATTGCAGTTTGTCTTTGTCTACTGTCACATTAGTTTGGGGTAGACATCCTCGCATGTACCGTAATCACAAGCGTAGATGCGCATCACAATCTTAACGCCGGCTGGAGTGACCGAGTTTTGCAAGCGACGTCAGCCCGTACTTTGTTTCCCGGTGACGCCATGCAGAATCACGGGGTGACAAACGATGAATCTGGACAACTGGCATTTAATACATCCAGAAACCAACCCATCCGGCCCATGCCAGAACCTCAAACTGATTTCCGGGTCACGTGGTGGACGCATCACCCATAGCGTGAATCGACCGTATTAAAAACATTAGATGCGCACTAAAAAACATAACCGAGGCTGGCCTTGGTTCGGCGGCTCACATGACCGCAGTGGTGCTGCCTCCCCACGCTTGACAACCGTGCAGGTGCCGAGTCCAAGCGGCACACCGGGGCCCAACGGCTCCGTGAGGAGGATTAACGGCACGCAGGAGTCGGTGGGATATCTGACGTGATTCGTTGTCTCGGGGTTTGTTGAGAAACTGTGAGTGGGTCCGTGTGCCATCCCCTTAGGTCGTCGGTGTGCTCATGATGTAGGCCGGTGATCCTGCTGGAGGTGGGTGATCGATTATTGTTTCATATTCGCTTTGTTTAGAGACTAATGTGACTAGAATATAGACGCAGCCCACCGCCTCCCGCACCGTCAGGCATCCTTAATGACGTACAGATGGTCACACAGAGATGGGCTGCCATCCGCACTCGCAGCACACCATGTACTGACACAGATGTATCGATTTGAAATGCTCCTGGTCGGCTCTGAGGGAGCTGGTTGAGGGCAGAACAGGTGCTCCAGACCCGAGCTGTGAGCAGATTTTCTGGGTGGCGATCCTGATCGAGTCGCTGGTTGTTTGAAGCGTTACAGCAGATGTTGAAATCCGGGGATTTACTAATTTTATTTCCAACACATTAACAGCTGTTTGTGCGAGTGATAGGACTCAGCAGCCAACCATCATCCTATGTGCGGCCTCCCATAGAAGAGCAGCTTATTACAATAACCTGTACAGGTGTCTCTCCTCGTCTCTTGGCCACCTGATTTGTTTCCCACCTATTCAGAGTGTGACTGTGACACCATTGCACGCTTAGGGACACGCAGCAGCTGAGACAAAAAGCCTGCGTGAAATGTATCAAAGGGACTCAGAAAGACCAGTTAATCTGATCCCAGGTTGATCTGTAACACCTGTACTCCTGCTGCAGGTGAACGGACGTCCACTGTTTTACATTAGTTTTGTTTGCTAGAATTCAAACGCTGTAATAGTCTGTAATCTTATAGCACACCCTGTCTGATGCATCTTGCAAAGGTAGATGAATGAATAGTATATGATACATGCATGATCATCTGCAGCCAACAGGAGGTGCAGGCTCGTAATAGAATAACATAGACGTGTGGAAACTAAGAGATGCTGATGTACTTGTTTTATTTCTTATTTAATGGAAGAAGTCCAAAGGCAAATTGTGTGAAAGACGCATGGATCAGAACTCTGGAGCTAGGAAATAGTCTTTTAACAAAACCTGATGTTTTCTGTTGTGAATCAGTGGATCTCTCATTACATTACAATAATTTAGCAGATGCTTTTAGCCAAAGCAGCTTACAATAAGTGCATTTAACCATGACCATACTGCCACATAAGTGCACGAATGCAGCACCTGTGAGCAATCAAGCACTTTTGCACTTCACTGTGCATTTTGCGATAATAGCAGCCACTATATATTATGTTATTTTTTACGACTGTCAGCTCTGTCATTGTCAAGTTTTGTTATTGTGTGTTGTACCTTATTTTCCTCTGTTATATTTTTTTAATTGTTCTTTTCTTCCTGCTAATGAGACAAGGGATGCAAATTAGCCGCCCTGCTCAATCCTTCCCATATTTACACGTAAATGTTCATTAATACGTTGTGTCCAATTTTTGAAAATAAACAAATGAATAAAAAATAAAATAAGAATCATGTAAGTGCACAAAAATGATCAATAAGGCAGAACGTCTTTAAGTTTTTTTTAGATGTAAAAATGTATCTAATTGATTCTTGGACCAAGGTGCGGTCTGAACAGGTGGGATTTCAGTCTGCGCTGGAGGCTGTGTAGCGTTTCTTTCTTCTTTCTGAGCTCATTTCATCATTGTGGAGTAAGGGCATTGATTGTGGTTGGATATTAGAATACTGACTTCACAGATACAAAATATTACCTTGATTTTCTCCGTATGAGCTTTCTCCGTTTGTCTGTGAAAGCCCTTTTTAAATGAACAAATACACCAAATTTCTCACATACGTCATCTTTTGCTGTTATGTCAAAACAACCATAACCACTCTGACTAAACAAAAGTATAGATCAAATAAAACTGTATTTTCTAAAATTTGGCTGGCAGTTAGTTCACTTTAGCAACAGTCGGGTAACAGCTAGATCATTTTTACAATGTCAAGAATGAGGCTTAACCCTTCATTTGTGTGGTGTTTTGCCGTGTTCCTGTTTCAGGCTGTTGGTGTCAGCTAAAATGTCTTAAATGTCTTATGCAGAGCCGATGCAGAGTGTGCTTGTAGGAAGCATCATCTGTGACATAACACTAATATTTCTGGTTCTGATGCTATTTTGAACTTTTCCTGCTACTTTATACACAGTACAGGTCTATGCGTGTGTTGTACTCATTTGTTGCGCATGTTTCTAAATCGTCCGTGTTTTTTATTTTTCCAGGACAGAGCGGTGGAAGTGACATTTCACCCTGTAGAGAAAACAAAGTGAAAGAGTCAAAGGCAAAAGAAAGAGGCTTCTGTAATTCATGTGCTCGTCAGCGTCTGCTTGGCAAGATGAGTACAGACAGACCCAAACGGAACATCATCAAAAAAAAATATGTAAGTGAAATTTCTTTTATCCATCTTATCTATCCGTCTATCTCAATAGATAATAATAAGATAATGACAACAACCAGGGTCTAAAATATAAAAATAATCTCAAGTATAAAAATATGTAAAACCTCTACAGGAGGAGTCTCCACGACCCTGTTTAAGAAAGCAGGTTTAACAAACTCTGAGCCTAATCCTGAACTCTGAGTTGACTAATCTTGAGATGGGAAACTCTGAGTTTTCGGTTTCAGAGCATCTGATCAGAGTTTTTTGAATGACTCTGCCATGAAAGCCGTCATCAACAGGTAAATAAAAGCAGGGCCTCTTAACACTTGTTACCATTTAAAAGTTTCCCTCAACTCAGGGTTAAAAAAGTCAGAGTTTTCACTGAAATCGGGCCCGGACCACATTTAGATACGCACGCATGCACGCACGCACGCACGCACGCACGCACGCACGCACGCACGCACGCACGCACGCACGCACGCACGCACGCACGCACGCACACACACACTTGTGTTATGTGTTAGTGCCATTTTAGAAAGTTTTAAGTATATTTCTATTTTAGCTGTGGCCTTTAGTTTATTATCAGCACTCCCCAGTGAGGCATGTGTATACTTGCAAACAGTGACACCAAATATCAACTCTGTAGATAGTATAAACCTCCACTTCTCTCCTTCATTTTCAAATTGTTTAAATGTTTTCCTTTTGACTTTTTACTGTAGTTTGATCATGTCTAGTGTTTGCTGTAGTTCCTGTGATTAGAGGAGAAATAACCGTCAGCCAGTAGTGTGAGCAAAGCTGATGGGTGTTTGTGTCTGTGACTCTGCAGGACATCAGTGACGGGATGCCGTGGTGTGAAGAACGTCTGGTCCGCAAAGTTCTTTTCCTCTCCCTCAGGGAATTCAGAGACACGCACCGCGCCTCACACAAACACTCGCACATACACGCACGCGCATGTAAACGCACGGCAAAAAATACACTCTTACAAGCTCAGCGAAAGACACGGACACTACCTAAAACACTCACTCAGAAAAACACACGCACAAGGCCAAGTGCGCACACGCCACAACAAAGAGTTGCACACAGACCATCGACTGTGCATACGCAGAAAAACAAACAGAATTCAAAACACCTACGCCCTCATGAACATACCATCAAACGGCAAAAAACGAAGTCGTCTCAGGAGTCGCACACGCCAAAAAATAAATGTGCTCACACATCAAGGAACATGCAGACACAATCAAAAATGTGTGCAGGGGAAATTACACACACCGTACAGCATACACACCCACAAGAAAATACACGCACTCCCCAGAGGAATTCTGCGTCAACCAGGACGCTACGCTCACATAAAACACGGGACAAGCTGTCGCTGCTGAACACAAAATGCACAGAAGCTGCAAAACACACACACGCTAGTCAGCACAAACACTCAGTGAAAAACACCTGCACTCCTGGAAACACACAGACACCGCTGAGCCCTCCTGTCCCGGCCAGGACCCTGCGGTCACACACTCCCACAAGCCCCAGCGGTCAGTACCAGCGATGCTCTTCTTCTCTCCTGTCTCTGTCACATCTGTTGAAGCTCATTATCCAGTTTTATCCATCACTATGAGTAGCATTGTACTCACTAAGTATATTGTTGAGATCAAAAACAGACATTGAGACAGGTTGGTGGATAGTCTTCTATTTATCTGAAAAAGTGAATGTCACTAAGAATTCCACAGTGCACAGGAAAACTGTGAATTATATATTTAGTGGAGTATGTCAAAGTTGAAGCAGGAGGCGCGTCTGTACGCTGTGGGGGAGGTTTACAATGCAAGCTTTATTTAATTTTTACCATTCACCTTCAGTTTGGGGTTTGGGGCTGTAGCAAATGTAGATGCACATTCTTTTTTTTTTATTTCTTTTGAAGTTTCCGTGAAAGACAGATTTTATATTTGTTGCATGTTTTAGCTGTGACCAGCAGCCGGTTTACCACCAGACACACACAAATCATTTTCAGGTTCAGGTTTTTTTAAGTGTGGTTGTATCAGGTACTAATCCATAGTCAGTGTGTTACCTACAGTAGATGGCGGTCGGCACACCTCCAGTTTGGTTTTTGATAGTCCACACACTGACTTTGGATAAGTTGGATAAGTACCTCATATAACCACACTTCAAAAAGAACTAACCATCCCTTTAACATTTATTGTAATACAAACATTTACTGTTTGAGTTTTAGTTTGGTTTACCTTGCTTTGATTTATATGACATTGCAGATCATCTCGAAAAGTAATGAAACTGCTTCATGTTAGTAACTAAAGTTCTAACTGTTCTCTTAAGGATTCCTGGTTAACGGCACCAGCCAGTGTCCGTCCTTCCTGAGCAGGAGCTCGTCCTTAAAGACACGCCCTCTACAGCGCCGCCCTGCCAGCATCCATCGCCACAAGGACGACCCTGCCAACAAGAGGTCAGCTGCTCTAGTGTGTGTTTTTGCATGTGGATGTTTAATTGTGACCTGCCGAAGGAAAATGAGCTTTGGGATAAAATAAAAAAAACAGTAACATTGATGTTTAATATTGCACATGGTCTCTTTAAATTGAATAAATAAAATACAACCTGAAGGATTTATTGCAGGGTTGTTGTGTCAGACTGGTCATTTTTAAATGTGTACCTAATAAACTAATGTGTGTGTGTGTGTGTGTAGACCAAGGCTGCAAGCGCAGAGGAAGTTTGCACAGTCCCCTCCCAGCTCTCCAGGACCATCAGTTTTGATGACACCAGCACGAAATAACCACACCCACAACCTGGCCTTGGTCACCTGTCTGACCAGATGCCGACCCAAGACTGAGGACTTCTTGTCTTTTCTTTGTCTCAGAGGTAAGCTTCAAGCCCACGCAAGGGCTGTAGATGAACCACAGATTCTGTGCCAAGATGTCAGCTCCACATCATCATATCACATACAGGTGTGCGTGTACGAGAACTGTTCAGTGTATGCCAAAGGAAGGCCGATGCACTGTATGAATTCATCATATATGTGTGGAGAGTCTCGGCTCCTGTTTAAAGCTCTCAAACAGCTTCGGCTTTTGAATGCTCAGTGAAAAAATGCTTTTCACCCATTTCTGTCTCCAGGCAGCCGAATAAGGGTACAGTCACACACGTGCACATTCCCCTCCTATTCACTTCCCTTCTATGCAAGGGGGGTCAAAACATTTGCATCCAGTCGCGAAGCAAATTTGCGTTTTGTTCAAATTTTGGTGAAGTTTGACCGGTGAAGCTGCAGCCTCAACCAACAGCAGAGCAGCATGCGCGGTTGACCCCACCTGGCTGTAGTTTTCCGAGCGAGCCAAGATGGAGGAGACATCGATTGTTTTCTGTATCTAACCAGCTGGTATCACCTCCACAGGTAATGGTCACTCGCCTTCGTTCACGCATGTGTGACTGTACCTTTTTTTTTTTTTTTATGGTACAAAAAAACCCAAACACTGAGCTTCAAGGGAATCTCACAGTTCTTTGTGGTGGCCGTACTGTATCTCCTCCAGAATAAATCAAGGCATTTCCTCTTTCACTTCAGGTTCGGCAGCGTTGCCTAGCAACATGGCTTTCTTAGCGGGTGGACGAGCGAAGGTTCCAGCTGGCAACCAGCATCTCACTTCCTGCCTTTCCACCAATCACAGGACTGTAGCTGAGGGGAAGAAAACAAGCATATTCAGTAGAACAACAGGTACTCATCCACTGACCTGTCTCTGAATGTCAGAGGGGATTTATTTACTTAAATAAAGTCACATCAGTCTTTTGTGAGGGCATTATTTCTTTCAATACTCTAAAGGCAGTAAAATGAATGTAGGTGAATGCAAATGACAACGCGCAAAAAATAACACTGCAGCTCCACTCTATATATATTTGTCTGTATGTCTCGTACATCTGTCAAATCTGTCGATGTGCTGTCCATAAATCTGTACTGTGAAGTGGAAAAGATTTAATTGTCCCCTTGGGGACAATACAGTGTAAAGTCTATTAAAGTCGAATCTTGGGGAAAATATTCAACCTGGCTCTAATGCATATGCTCTTATGGAGGTAACAAAAGTCCGTCCTCTAGAGAGCGATATAGAGCTAATCAGAGCAAGCACAGACAATGAGATGTGTATCCTTTTAGACGCAACAACGCGTGAAATCGGTTTGTGTGTAGCTCCCAGTTTGCCTTCTTGCGTTTCTGCTCTAATGATTTAAGGCAACTTTGAATAAAAAGGAAGGTCCATTTGTCAAGATTTACTCATGTTTTTTTTCCCTTCATTAAATAAATTGTGTCGCGGTATCCTTGCTATCCTACAGCGCAGCGAGACTCCAGGTCTCTGAGAGGGAGACCCGGAGGCTCCGCAGCGGTCAGCTCCGTCGGCCCTCTTACTGCCCGGGCGCAGAGGAGGAGGGAGAGGGAGAGGAGAGAGGAGGAACAGCAGAGGAGGAGAGACGGAGCTGAGACACACCTCCTGAGACCTCGCCAGCTCTCCCTACAGGTCAGGAGGACTAACAAGGTCTGATCATCCTCTCTGCATGGATCTCTGTCTGGTTTTATCAGCGGTATTATCAAGATTGAATTCACACTGACTACATATACAAAATATTCAGGTTGTTCTCTTTAATTCAATAAAGCCAATAATTGCATTTTGCATAAATTGAGTTTTAGCCTCTTTTCTGGTAATTTCTTAAAGGCTATATATAGCTTTAGTTTGCTCATTGCTGTTTCTTGGTGCGTTACTTACAACAACTGTAGATTGGTAGTGCAAAACCGGCAGCAGGTACGTTTGTCACGGATATAGAAAATATTATGTTGGTAATCACAAACGTTTATAAAACAGTGACACTTGTTACACGGCTGTTTTAGAGCTGTTATAGAGCTCTTAAATATAATTTGCAACAGAATCCATTAGATTAGAGGATTGTTAATTCTTTGGATTACTTTCATGAAAACTTGGCCAGGAGTTTTTCTGTAATCCTGCTGACAAACAGACAAACTAAATGAAAAACACAACCACCTTGGCAGAGGAACTAAAGTAATCCGTTCAAGTCATCTATTATTAAAGACATTAACTGTATTCAGAATACCACCAGTTTAAACAGTAATGGAATACAGATGCTTAAATGCGTAAGAACATTACTCCCCAACCCTGTTAACACGACCTATATTCACTTCTTTCTGTTGCAGGTTGCCATGGTGACTGGACTCTCTGAACAACAAGCCTCCCGTGTCAGGTCAGTTCCTACCTTAAAGCCTAGCACAGGGGTGGGCGGCAGACGCTCCCCCAGGCCCTGCGCAAAGCCTAGCAATACCTGTAAACCAAGACCCCACGAAGCCAACAACAAACACCTCTCCCAGCTTAGCAAACACCAGCTGCCTCACAATCAGCCCCTTCCTCCCCACCACCGAACAGTCTCTAACTACTATAGCAACCCCAAGACTTTGAGTAATCTCAAGAACTCAGGAAGACAAACAAGCAGGACTCCAGCTCAAATACCACTGTCTAACGGCTCAGTGGACAGACCCCTAAGTGACAACCCCGGGGTCAAGAGGTTGTCCAGAAGAAGGAGGGGCCTCCCGCCAGACACCAGCCCTACCCCTCTGAATCTGGTTCCATCAGACAACAGCTCATCAAAGAAGGGCATTACATTGCAATACAACCACAGGGACGTCTCACTGGAGAGCGACTGCCATATCGGTGAGATCCCACAGAGCGAGGCAGACTGTGATGAAGATGTTAAAGAGGAATACGTGAGTCATTTGGGTAAAATCACCGGTAGCCACGATGAAGAACCCAGACAAGACAGGTGTTGCCACGTTGGAGAGACGAGACTAGAGAGGGGCAGTTGTATTAGTGAAGACCTACAGGAAGAGGTCAGTGTTGGAAAGTTAAGTTTGACCAGCGTCTCCGCTCTGGAGCCCCCCCAAGAAGGGGTCACCTTCACTGACATCATCACAAACTATGACCTCAGTCCCGTCAGTGAGGTCATATGCAGACACGTGAGAGAAAAAAGGCTGCAGAGAAATCAGCCCGCGGCATCCACAATTACTAAGCTAATTACCAGGACTACTGACTCTAAAGCTGCTATCAACTCAGTGACATCTACACACACACACACTGACCCACCAGCCAGTTATTCTGCCAAGCACACTACTAAGGGTACTAACAAAGGTACTAGCAAGGACATTACTAAGTGTACTTTACCAGCCAGCAGTTACTCTATTCATAATTCTAAAGGTGCTGCAAAAGACACTTCCAAGGGAACCACGGAGGACTCGACAAAGGACACGGCACCTGTCAGTAGCTATTCTAGCACTTCCAAGGGCTCTACAAAGGGCCTTAACCAGACCAAGTCTACTACCTCAGCCATTAAGACCAGGACCAGCCCTAGAATCCCTCTGAAGCGCTAACCAACACCTGAGCTACGTCTGAAAACGTTCACAGGTTCACTATTCACTATATTGAGCTTCGATGTCGAAGACAATTAGCAAAAAGCCATTGGATACTGTTCATAAGCACCGCTAGCCAAACTAATTCACAAATGCATAGAAGTATAATACTCATGGTCTAGTACTCGTTCATTTTCATTTTGTTCCAAGTGGCGTTATCAACAGCGCACACCCGAATGCTTCTGGACGGAATGAGATCGACCCACAACCACTCAGAGCAACGCAACGATGAAGCGCAATGCAACACCCGTAGGTTTGAGGTGGCGCTTTGTCCGGTTTTGAGGCAGGAAAAAAGTGGCAGTCCAGTTGCAAACTTACTGTCAAATTACAGCTAAACAGCGCACTAAAATGTGCAATTTTTTCATATTTTACAGTGTTTCCGAAAACATTTTAGGCGAGAAATAGGCAGTACAGTAACAGAATCTTGATTCATATTTGATCAGCACTGTTTGATGGTTTGATCTAAGTTTTGTGAGGCTGTAAAGTTGCGCTGGACAAGATCGCCGGTTATATTCATTAACTACATTCAAGCGTCTTAAACCCGCCATGCATGAGATAAAGAGCTGTGATTGGCCGGCTCAGAATCTGGCCGTCTGGAAATCTGTGTGAACAGGAGGGGGGCCAGACGTATCTGCCAGAGCGAATGGCAGATTCGTCTGTAAATAAACAATTACAGGACACAGCAGGATGAACGACATGTTGTATATAGTGAAAAGCCGCTATTTGCGGAGGCTTACCGTCTCTAGCTTTTTTTTTTTTTTTTAAAGTTATGTTCACATGGAGAAGGCACTGATTTTATCAAACCACATAGATGTCACTTGAGTCAGTCTGCGGTGCAGCTTTCAGTAGCTTACCTTGAAAAAGCTGTCATGCATACAGGTACATGGCATTGTTCTGGGGCTTTTTGGCAAGTCTTTGGCAGTCATGTTACAATACAGTCCTGCCATTTCATTTAAACAGGAATAATCTGTCCAGGCCTGTCAAACCCTTTTTAGTATATGGTGCACATACAGCCAGATTTGATCTCAAGTTGGCAGGACCAGTAAAGACCATTGCAAAATAATCGATAAATAATAACACCTCCAAATTTGTTTTAATGTAAAGATGTACAAGATTATTCTGAAATATCCACAATTAATAAACAGTCTGTTTACAAAACAGATGATCAAAATCCTGAAATAATTTCAGTTTCATCAATATGTCTACGTTTTCAACTATATTATTTCTTAAGCACAGGAAGGTGCTTTTAACACACCAAGCACACTGGTGTCCCCTTTACCTCTGTGAAGAAATAGAAACTAGTCCATTTTTCTATAAAAACCCGACACTTTTCTCCTTTTTGACAAAGAAATTGACCGTGACAAAGAACAGCAGCCTACGCTTGATAGCTTGTGGCCTGTATGTAAGCCCGTGGTATCTCAACCCAATCTCCAGAATAAGATGTTGGCATTGTACGTTTCTGCAAACCACAGGTTCATTGACTCTCTCTCTCATTTCTTAACTGCTGAAACCTGCTCTCATTCCCTACTCTGCAAAACTATGACTTTGGTTTAGGCAACAAAACTACATGATTAGATGTAGGAAAGATAATGGTTTGGGATAAAATAGTTTATTCTGTTATATATCATTAAGTTTCACTTTGACCTTCACTTTGACACGACCCGTGTTCTCCTGGGTGAAAGTCTGGTGTGTTTATAACCGTTCACCCCGACTTCTTCCCTAAGCGTTTAAAGCTTGTTATACTACTTCACCTAACTTCTGGAGCACTTGCTCTGAACGTGTAATATTAATGCAGATGTTTTAACTCTGCAGTAATTTGAAAGCCTGGTACGTCTCTTACAGACGTAAAAGGGTATCAAATACATTTCATACATTTCTTTTATTCTGGCGACTAGGCTGCACTATAATAGCATATCATAGGTCCTGATACTCTTATTAGCAAAATATTTTCCCATTGGAGCTCTTCCAGTGGGAAAAGAGGAATATTAAAATAATTAAAATTATTGACTGCCCTGCAATTTTCACACCTTACAAAATCTTCCAGTAGGCCACATTGGCCCATTTGGTGGGTATGTTTGACACCCCTGGTCTAGATTGATAACATAAAAGACATAAGGGTTTCTCACTTTAAATCGTCACCAGAATAAAAGGACAGGTTCACATTTTCCAGTCTGTCTTAAAACAGTAGTGCACCTGATATTGTAGAGGACCCATGTCCTAAAAAGCCTGAGTCTTTACCGCAGCGACCTGGGCCGTGGCCCTGTGCTGCATGTCATCCCTCTTCCCCTTTCCTGTCTGCCATCAGCTGTGTCTCTCATAAAGGCAAAACAGTCCAAAAAGTAATTTTTTTTTAAAACAGGTTTTAAGAGCTATAATTGTTCCTCGTGTTCATAATGACCATTACAAGATCTGAGACAAGTAAAGTCAAATCAAGTGTAAATCTTTTCCAAAGTTGGTCTTTTTTATTGTGAAACTTTGTCCTTGTGTTAATTTCCATCTGCCGTGGATCAGCAAGAAAACACTGTCCAGGGAACCAAAAGGGGGTGGATTTTTGTACATCATAGGCGTTAACCATGAAAGTTACCCACTTGGTTTATTGAATTCAGATTGTTGAAGCCTCATTAACTTCAAATAATCTTCAGATTGCATTTTTGTACTGTGGATTTTGTCCCCCATCAGAATGGTTCTCTTAATGGCCAGTATGAACAGGAGCAATTATTCAATTTAGCAAAACATGTCATGATGTACATATGGGCATGCGAGTATTGTTATAAGACAGAAATGGAAAAAAATGTGAACCTATTACATTTTTTCACCCCTTCCCCTGAACGTACCATTAACAGTTTTTGTTTACGCTTCACTAGGCGCACAAAAGAGTGCGGAGGGGCCCACTGATGACAGGTGACATGCTTATTTCATTGTGGATGATTCGTTTGTAGAAATAGAGATATATGTCTATGGTGCGACGGGTGAACAACAGACACATAAAGAAACATCTCAGTAAATACCGGTCATGTGGTTTGACCATGACTGTTAAGATGGCCATCATATTGTATGATAAAGGACTGTATATCATGGATACTGTTGAAATGTCCGAAAATTTTAGGAGGACATCAGGTGCTATTAGCTTGCTCATAAGATGATTTTTGGGAGGTTAAATAGAAGAGTGATTAAATGTTGTAGGTGTCAGTACGTTGCTAATTTCCGCTCAGAAAACCCTTTGCGTGTAGGATTAAAACAAAAAAACGAACTTTGGTGGCTCTAAAAGAAAAGGAGATGGCAATGGACGCTGCTGCACTTTTTCAACAAAAACTTGCCATCGAAATAATTCAGGCAGAAGTTCCCATGATTATGTGATATTTCTACATATTGGGGCTTTAAATAAGTAAGTCAAATACGTTCATTATACTTCTGTCCATATGATATATTTTATCAGTCAAAATCACAGGTCAGTGTGTTTATTAATGGCCAGCACATGTTAAACTAAGTTACACATAAAGGCATGAGTCCATTTCCTATTATGACCCGCTTCAGCTGTGAAACTTGAAATTAAGGCCTGACATTATGTATTGATGTTGGTGTGTATCGTTTACAGAGGAAAAACTGCACTCAGAATGAATCGATTTGACACCAGGTTTTTTGTAGTTATTGTAAAACACTAGCGATTCGCAGAATTTGCTTCCTTTTCAAACTGTTTTCCAATGTTTTTTTAAATAAGAGTTTTTAAAAAAAAAGTATAAGCAATTTATTTTGAAAAAACACATTAAGTATCAACAAAGTATAAACAGAAAATCATTGCAGACGGTTGGACAATCTGACTTCCTGATGCAGGATTCACACTGTGTGACTTGTGATTATCAGCTCAGTGAACAACTCACGTATTCACGCTCCCTCGCACATTCGAACAAGGGACGTTTCATTAAGGATCCTGACATTGTGTGTGGGTGGAGCCACGCATGGAAATGAGCTTCAGCCATTCATTTAAACATTTTTTGTAACACTTTTTTATCAAAGTGGAAACAGACAGGATCCCCCCCACTTCGGCTGTTGGAAAAACTGTATCGATCAGTTACTTGTTCATATTGTTAGGAACGTTATATGTCATTGGCTTTTATTGTGAAAGGTAAGATGAAGTAGTGAAGCTGTAATGTGTTGCTGCTGACAATGTGGAAGGTAAAATAGTCTGCCGTCTTGATTCAGACTATGGTTTAGACTACAAAGCCCCAGTGTTATTGTTTTATTACCTTCATAAGTACAGACTACACTCAAACACTATTCTTTGCTCCGTAAAGTGAGGTGTCATTTTCCCAGGAGATCGTGCTTTGTGGCAGACAGAATTGCATAGCGAAAGACTTCTAGAGAACCAGTCTAAACATTGGTGGGGTCGTTGTTCTATAGTTATTACATTGTGCAATCTTCATAATGAGTTGAAACAGAAAAGTTATTTATTGCCACTTTAATGGGGGGCATGTGTTAAATGTGCTAAATGGCCTTCAGTGGAAAATCATTGAATTAATATCTGAGACAAAAAGTCAGTGGTTTCAGGTCCATTGGAAAAACATTTTTTTTTGTTTAAGAATACTTCTTTGTTAAGCACCTCCACTTACTCATTCAGCTGTCTTGAACATATTTAAGTGCAAAAATGTGCAATGTATTTGTGCTTCTTGCAGATACTGACATTTCATGTGGACAAAGTCTCCAGTTTCCCCTCTTTCTTATCAACAGCCATGGAGCTTGGTGATTTGATGAGTGGGAGAGTTCTCCAAGTGAGAGACGGGTTCTTACACAGCAAATCAATTCGTGCTTTTACTCCTGACCATGAATTTATGTTCTCTCATGCTGGTTTTAATTGTTATTGTTTTGTTAGATCTCTAATTGCCATTGTGTATTTATGTGCTGTTGTTTTTTTGTAAGATAAGCAAACTTTTTTTTAGCCTCAAGGGAAATTGTAAAAAGTCTGTATAAATGTGAATCCTTTCAATGAGAATTTGCAATAAAAAAGCTTTGCATATTTACCTCATTTAAACTGAGACTATTTCCACACATTTGGCAAACCACACCATTTTAATTCTTGGTTATTGTGTGTATTTTTTTACTTTGCCTGACTTGTGTAGCTTACTTTTTGTCAAAAATGTTTAACTACTTTTTTAAAATAATCTCTGTTTCAAGCTCTTTATTGAAGTTGATCGTTGATTTCACTTATTACTTATCACAGCTTGTTAATAAACACTCAACAGTTCACTCTTTAGTGAGTAAATACTATTAATTATTAATTTAATACTTGAGTCAGTTATGAATCATTATTATGCATCATCGCTGGTGTAGGTGTAGTGTCACTGTTACTATCACATAAAAATTAGTCTACCCTACATTTTTGTTCCATTGTGGGGATTTGTAAAGACACTATATAGTGCATACAGCATAATTCGCACTGAGGATTCAGCAGTAAATATAGTGCAGATATGTAGTGATTTTGACAGAGCAGTGAACCAATAATAATAATACTAAAATACTAAATGGAGATTCCTCCATTCCACCAAATGGAAATATTCTAGATGTGCTGTTCATCGTTTCATACAGCTTTCCTCAAAGTCCAGCTTGATTTATTCTTTATTTATCCAAACATCTCCACTAGAATTTAGCATAAACGTAATATGAGTTTGTAAATACTGATTTTTAAAGAGAAATGAACAGTGTACAAGTGCAACACAGCTGACATCTTATTTCAGAAAATATACTTTGGTTTTATTTTTATTTTTTAAAAACCACATGGCAAAATAATAATAAAAAACAGCATCTTTATGTAATATATTTTATTTTTTTACAAGTATTACATAATGTGAATCATATGCAGAGGCCTTTACAGTCGACCCAGTTGTCCCATATAAATTCAATTCAATTCAATTATTTTGAAATCATAACAAAAGTTATTTCAGGACACTTTACAGAGCAGGTATAGACCACACTCTATGACTTATTTATGATTTACATAGAACCAACCATTCCCCCGTAGAGTACGGTGGCAACGGAAACCTTTCCTATTACAGGCAGGAACGTCAGACAGACCCAGCTCTGTGGAGGACGGACATCTGTCTGCACCGGTTGGGGAGGAAGAAAAGGAGAGAGAAAGAGAGAAAAGATGGACAGAGAGAGACAAAGAAACAGTCCCAGAGATTCAAGCAACCAAAGAGTATCAGTAACTATAATAATATCTATAGTAATGTGAATATGACTTATATGTTATGGCAGTTAATACAGCTAAATAGTAGAACAAGCACAGCTAAGGTAATTATGGTGGTAGATATGATCAGTGATGAGTAGTGGTGATAACAGCTGTGATACATTGATATTTATTACTGGTGATGTTTTTATGGCTACAATTTTATAATGAGGATTAAAGAATATTTTTTGCATGACATATAATGTTAGGCAGCATCAACACCATCATAAAAACATCAAATAAGGGAATGTCTTTTGGAGGAGTGGTGGATTTACAGACACACACACACACACACACACTTCACTGCGTGTTAAATGTGAGAATGAGGTTTGTTTGACGTAAAACACGTAAAACTAAAAAAAAAAAAGGATTACAAAATTAGAAAGAAACCATGTCATTCAAGTGGGGAAACTAGGATAGGACTTTCTGTCCAAATTCACTGTGGACCAGGGGTGCAGATCTGATGTCAGGATTGCCCCCCCCCCCCTTTTTTTTTTTTTTTTGCCCGTATGCGACTCATACCAAGCCACCATAAATCACAACTAGAGGCTCGCCATATCATTCAACAAGAAGTGCACAGGAAAGAATTTACTGTGCTTACCTTTCTTGTTTAAACAGCCAACATATCACTGCTAACTTAACTGTTACATATGTAAATCCTAATTTTAAGGGTCATCGCAAGTTCTTCTCACCATCTTCCTTTTTTTCCCAGTGTATGGGACTACTTTATGCATGAATAACTGATATGGATGAATATCAAAATAGGAAGTCCTAACCTGGTTAACATGGTCTTGTACTTATATAGCGCCTTTCTAGTCTTCTGACTACTCAAGGCGCTTTCACAGTGTCTGTCACATTCACCCATTCACACAGACAGCAGTGGACATCTACAGATCATCTAATCCAATGTAACCCTTCACACCACATATACACACCCATGCACAGCACAGGAGCAATTCAGGGGTCAGTGTCAGGCCCAAGGACACTTCGACATGTGAACTTGGGGAGGCAGGGATCAAACTAACAATCTCTCGAACAGAGGACAAGCCACTCTTCCACTGAGCCACAGTCGCCTCAGCCAATTGATCTTGCTTTTACAATGACAGTTGTACAGTTCTAAAAATATAACAGCTCTAAGAGCACAATAAACACATCACAAGATTGGTTCAACCATTTCAATAATTTATTTTTAAATGTGAATAATGTAAAGTCTGAAAATATATTTGTACAATTTTGGATAATTTAGGCTATTTTTTCATCAGGATGGGGGAATATTTTATGATTTTTCTCCCGGTTACGCACCCTTGTAAACACGTGCATATTTTAGAGTCTCCCATTACTCAAAACCTTAAAGTCATGTTCATTTGGGAAGATACCAGAGCACTTGGTAAAAAAACCCCACAGAATATGGGGATGACATGCAAACTTCATCAATGTATATCAAAATACGAAGCCCTTTTTTTAAAAGCCTGCTGATCATCGGCGTCTGTGTAAGAAACGACCCGTTCATTTGCATTGTAGTGTAAGAGACCAAAAATGGAGTCAGAAAAATACATACTATAATATAATATAGTATATATTTGTCAAAAATTATTTTATTCCCACCATTTCAATCAATTCTTTTTTCAGGTGTGAATCTAAAATGTGAAGAATGTGAATTTGTTCAATTTTTGAATAGTTTAGGGTATTTTTATTGAGAGGGGGGGGGGGGATTCATGTTTTTCAGAAATTGATTGCACCCATAAATTCTGTGGACAACAGTAATAATGGTCCATTATATCTATTCATGGATAGCTCTGGATCTTCCTTTTTATGGGGATATAAAAAAAAAAAAGAGTATAAACGAAAGAGGAGACTCATTTTTGACCCTTTAACTCCACCACACAGATCAGGCACCAAACAAACCCTGATCCAGAGACAGAGTGGTTAAAGGTGGCCTTGTTATTTTCTCCCTGAGTACAGACTTTCAGGCAGCCTCTCCTCTTAAGCAGACTTTCTCAGGCTTCGTGAAAATCCTTTTTTTGTGCTACATCCCACTCTATATCCTGTATAACACATATCATTATACTGTACATACATCTGTAAGACTCGGTTGTTGGATTTACCAGAGCTTACACACTTGTAAAGAGTAGAGGAGTTGCCTGTAAGACAAAAATTAGGACAGAAACAACCCCCAGATGCAGCCAGTCGCCGTGTGCTGCACTTCTCTTTTGGTGTGTAGCTTCGGTCACGTTAAGCTAGCGTCGGTGCTGCGGACACACGGTCAAAGCTGCTGCGTTTTAGATGAGAAACGGAGCGGAATCATGTTTGAAAACTTCAGAGAAAGACTCCACATGGTCCAGCAGGATTTCACAACAGGGTTGGTCTGCTTTCTGACACGCCGTTCATCTCCGCTGTAGCTAATTAACGTTAGCTGTGACCAACCTCCCACCTTCATTAACGCGTTAACGTTAGATGTGTCATAAAACAGCAGCAAAATGCAGAATAACATGTAACAGAGGTGTGGTTAGCAGCTACGGCGGCTCTAACGTTAGCTCACCTCGTTTATGGAAAGCTGTTTTTCATTCCTGGGTTTTTATGGATGTCAGCTGACGATCATGTGATGGGTTTTATTTTGTCAACACTGCTCAGGAAAGTCCGCTCCGCAATAAAAGAAAACCAATAATGAAAACTTGACACAAAGAAGAAAAACAACCTGAACAATGGAATTCCAAATATCCTCATTTTAACAATGTTTTTCTATAATATCCTGAAATTGAAGCTGCTCTGCGTCATTTCTATATTTAATGTATAATAATAATAATAATAATGAGGATATTTAGTTATTATTATGTTGTTTACTTAGTATTTGTTAATCTTTGTTATCTATTTATTTTTAAATTCTCGAGTTAATAATAATAATTAAATAAATATGTAAGAAATAATGTATATTTGATAGGGATATATGAGAAATAAATATCATTTTGTAAGACACTTGTTAAGTAACAAAATAATTAAAATAATAATAAGGATATTTTCAAAAAAATAAAAATATTTTTAGTTAGGTTCTTTATTGTCCCCAAGGGGATAATCGTTTTCACACAAGTCAGCTCTCTTTTCCATGACAGCATACATACATTTAAAAAAAAAAAAAAGACACAGACATCATACACAGAATACACACCCTCTCCCCACATATGACAGATAAACCCTCTTCCCACGTATCCCCAGAACAACATATAGACAGCACATAACCATGATCTACATATTTTTGTTTAGCGCTGTGATCGCTGAGGGGACAAAACTTCTTTTAAAATTAGATTTCCATATGCTTTCAGTATGACAGGACTAACTGACAATAGATTATGGAGAAGGGGTGGGATTAAATAAGTGTATATTTATTCCCACTCCTTTTCGTATGTGTCAAAAAGAAAAGAAAATTGTTATTCATGTATCTCCATGCTTTATAGTTGTGTAATATTATTATTTTCTGTATGACCTTTTCTGTTTTTCATTTTTTACACGTTTGAAATAAAATTTAAATCAATCAATCAATGAAATTAACCTGAACATCTGTGTTGAGTCACAGCCACATTCTAGCAGACAAGAATACTGTTGGACCAAGGGCCCAAATCAGCTGCTCCTGATTTTCATATGACTGTGGATCATATAAATTAAGTGTCCACCACAGACTGGTGTCCACATGTCCTTGAGCAACACACTGAGCCCAAGTTACTGGTTATTCCCTTATCTTGCATGGTAGCCCGCTGTGTTGGAGCCGTAGCTGAGTGAGAGTCAGTTGTGTGTGCTATATTTTTGTGCATCGTGTTCTTTATCCCTCTCTCCCTCCAGCTTTAAAACCCTTGGAGACAAATCGAAAGACACCAAAATCAGAAGGAGATCCAGGTGAGAACTGTCGGCTTACATTCCTGTATCGTTTCTCCTGGAAACAGGTGGAATTACAGTATTACACGTACTGGATTGTTTTTTTTAAATCACCATTTACTCTTCAAAATTAGTCACCATTTCAAAAACGACAAAATAAAGGTTTATTATTAATTTATTTAAGCATTCAAATCTTATTTGCACTCGACCTGAATTTTTGTGAAATGAATTTATTTTGCCTGTCGGGTACCAAGCCTGCTTAATCCACTCTGAGCTTTCTGCCTCCACAGTGTCCCAAACGTTAAGGGTTCCGTATCTGCAAAAAAAAGTTTCCTCGGAAAAAACCCAGACTTTAGCCCTATCCGAACGGGACTTGTTTAATGTGGGGTAAAATTTTCTTACCTCAGGACATCTGAAATATAAATAGCCAGTTTGCACGGGATTAAGTAATCCCTGTATTCTACCAGAGGTGGGAGGGGTTACTCTATTTACCCACTGCCGTCACCTCCCTGTCTCCATGTGCATGCTATGTTGCTTCCTGATGTCACAAAATTAAGTAAACACGAAACTAAAGGACAACTAACGAAGTGCTTCTTCAAGCGCCTTCATGCTCAAAAAAATGTGAAAACTACATATTGACAGGATATGACGGGATATCAACATATGTTTTACAGAAGGTCGTATTTGGACAGGATTAGTTTTACCTGAGGTAATTTCAAAATAATTACTGACATGGTGCATTCAGACAGGAATAAAACCTCTTGTAAAAATGACCATGCCTCTTGTCCACACAGTAAACTAATCATGTCTGAATAGGGATTTTGTCTCTGCGCTGCGGTGAACCCTAAAGATGAACTGTATGAATCACACTGTTCAACCCTGTCTGATTCTCTTGTTTGTTTTTCAGGTTTGAAGAAAGCCTTCCTCATTTCAGTGCTGGACTGGACATCCTCAGCAGGTCACACACACACACACACACACACACACACACACACACACACACACACACACACACACACACACACACACACACACACACACACACACACACACACACACACACACACACACACACACACACACAGACACACACACACACACACACAGACACAGACAGACACACACACACACACACGATTACCAAAAGTATTTGACGTAGAGGGCGTGTTTATGCATCTACATTGTGTTTCTTTAGGTATGAGGAGAGTTGGTTTCTGCTCCATAAAAGAACTAAAGACTGTGCTCAGGCTGCAGAGGTAGGAGCAACATCACTTCTTCAAACACCATTAATGATTAACAATAAAGTGTCCTCTGTGGCGAGGGGTGTACCTGTGTTAATGGATCTTGAATATCAGATGGTTGGTCCGCAGTTCACGCTAGTGGTGACTCTCCATAGGCGACTCTAATAATTTATCGTGCGTGCGTGCGTGCGTGCGTGCGTGCGTGCGTGTGTGTGTGTGTTAGGCAGCAGACGGGGACATAGTGATGCTCTCAGCACACTGGGAGAAAAGGCGAACAGCTCTGACACAACTACAGGAGCAACTGCAAACCCTGCCAGCCTTTAGCAGTGAACTAGATGCCATCACTGCTAACATAGGTATGGAGTCTGTTTCATCCCTGTTTAGCCACTCAACAACAACATCAACAACACCAACAGATGGTGTCATAATGTCAAACAGTAGACCTCCGTGGGTTTTAGTCTTCACAGTATTCAGAATTCATATTCATATTCATATTCCTGTACTTTTGGATCCCCAAAATGTGTGTAAAGTGTAATTCCGGGGCAAAATCCTCCCATGATCATCAAAACACTTTTTTTTCGCGTATGAACTATGAACAGAGAAATCCAGTAGAGTCGCTAAGCGCCGGCTAACACCGATTAGATTGGGACAGTACGTTGAAGGCATTAAAACGTCTTTTTTAACACCAAACCTCTGCAGTAGCATGAGTCCCTATATATAAAACAAAGCACCATTGGGCTCCTTCCTTTTGAATTACATTTGGTAATCGTCTCGAATGGATTTTACTATGAGGGGCTGGTACAAGGGCCAGTTGGTAAGTCTTTCAAAACACTCTTTTACTAAACTCCGGGTATTCTAACTACTTGTTGGTGCTTCGTTTTATGTGAAAGGATGATTATCATGCTACTGCAGAGGTTTGGTGTTATTTTGAGCAATATTAGTGGTTAAAAAAGCTTCTTTAATGCCTTCACCGTAATGCCACAAGCTAATCACTTTTAGCCACGTCCGGCTGTTAGAGACTCTCCTGGATTTAATAGTTGTTACACGAAAAAAACTGTCTGATTGGCTTATTTGATGTATGTAATTGCCAAAAAAAGACCATGGGATGATTTTGCGCCAGAATTACACTTTAACTGAATAAATAAAAGCATAGAAAAAATAATCATATGAATACAACAGTTGGTGAAATAATTGAAGATTTCATTCTTATGAATTGGTATTTCATCATTAGTTTTCATAGAAACGGTTTTATATTTAACATTATTCTTGCTGTTCTGTCAAGCGGATGTCATTCGCAAAATAATAAAAAATATTTCTATAAATAATTTTGTATTACACTTAATTCTTTTTGGCGATTGTGTAAAACTTAATGTGGGACGCTACTATGCTTAATATGTTTGCATGTGTCTGCAGCTCATTTGGAAGGTGACTTTGAGGAGATGGAGAGCAGACTGGTATACCTGGAGACTCTGTGTAGTCAGTGTGAACAACAGACAAGCAAACAACATCACATCAACCAACTGGAAGTCTATAAGAAAAAGAAGAGGTATGAGAAGCGTTTTTCTTAATATTTAAATATGAGCCTGATTTTCTTTCCTTTTTTCAATGAATGATTTTTAAATATAAGATGGTACAATAGATGCTTGAGTAGAACTTGTTATTACCCTCATTGCTTTCTGAGTACCTATTGAATTGCGTTTTTGGATTTGGGAGAGAGTTGTTCATGTTAATTAATATTTTTGGTCTGTCTTAGACTGTAGATATAACATGTATGAATTATGAAAAAGGGCGTAGTTCCCCTTTAAATATGGCTCGATTGCGGCTTCAGATTTTTGTTTACCACTTGGATGTCCTTACTCAAGTCATAATTTAGTAATTTTATACTGTATTTATACAAAATCCTTTATATGACAACATGTCAATTGACACTGACCCTTTTTGCTGTTTTATATAGTTTAGTCCTTTTTTGTTTCATGTATGTTGATACACTAGAGTGAATCATCAATAAGTGTTGGGCTGTGGTCATAACGAGTGTTGACTAAAAAAGAAATCTGTCAAAATCAAAGATGGTGAAACTCAGAGTTGCTTTAGAGCGATAAATAGAATGACAGGATGCTAACTCGTCTGATGTTTGTCTTGTAACAGGAGGGAGCTGGAGGTGCTTGAGGGTGAGCTGCTGTAAAACACACATTTGTGATCACCGCACAATAATGACTACAATACTACCTTTGTAGTGTCTCTATTATTGCCTATTTTTCACAGTGAATGGGATGTATAGACAAAATGTAACATTAGACAAAGAGAACATGACATCTGTTTTGTAAACATTTCATATCCAACACAAACATCACCCTTGTTGGAAAAATGGAGCTATTATCAGTAAAATTAGGACAACTGGTTGGTGAATTGTGTTGGTGTAATTCCACGTGAGGTAAGGCTATAAGTGACTGTAATATTGATTGGTGCCTAACGTTCTAAACTCTGACCAATACTGCTGTTAATGGTGTGCTGTGAAACACTATAGAGACAAGAGGATATTCTAAAAATGATGTGTCTTCTGTTTTTAGGGGAACTGAATTCTGAGCATGCTCAGAAGGTGGCAGAGATGGAGCAGGCCGTGCAGCAGAAACTGAGAGAACGACAGAAAGTTTATGAAGAAGCCTTTCACCAAGACATGGAGCAGTACCTGTCCACTGGATATCTACAGCACAGAGGTAGTGACTCTCATTTATAGGACATCACTTTACCTTACTGTGTAGTATTATTATTAGTCAATAAAATTCAGTCAGAAATAGAGATTTTTAAGGCAAGCTAAAGTTACAGGGAAATGCTAGTTGTTTCCACTGCAACAACCGAGCCACGCAGTCTGTGCGAGCAGCATGTGTGCTTCGCCATACCTGTTGCTTCTTTTTCAGCGCCCATGTTGACAGGTTGAGTGATGCGAAATGTGTCATTCGGCGGATTCTGGCAGATCATGAGGATGTGTAACACCGAAAACTGATATGCGTTTTACCACATTTAGTGGATTTCAACGTTTCCTGTATGTTGTCTACTTGCTAAAGCTTATAGGTATCTGAGGAACTAAACAGTGTGTGCGTGTTTTTGCAGAGCAAACAGGAGCTGATGTGCATATTCTGGATCAGATGACATTAACTAACATATCAGACCAGGAGGCTTTGGATGACTTCCTCAACTCCTGTGGTGATGACATCAGTACAGGATCATCACTCACCTCAGGTAACCCCAACTCAGTTACTCTTCAACCTGAAACAAATTCAGGACATGTAGATATTGTATATTAAGATGCTGTGTGTTGTCAAAGCTTTTAAAGCTGCATCAAACATTTTTTTGGACATCAGAACAAGCTGAGTGACACACAGCCGTAACCATTTTGTTGATGAAATCATTATGGAGGATGTGTGCCTCCTAGCCATGGAGCAACTTCAGCATGTAGACTGGGCTTTTTTTCAGGAGGCGGGGTTCTGTATGAGTTGCTGTGAGAAAAAATAATGTGTTTTTTAGAACATTAAAACCATGTAAATACGTTCTAGTAGAAACCCAAAATACAAATATGAACCCGAAAACCTCCTGCACCATTCAACTGGAATGAATGATATTAAGTCTCTGGTTGATAGTCCAGTTAAATAAGAGGTGCCGTCTCTAACAGGTCCAGACCTAGAGTCCTGCTCTTCTGAATCGTCCAGAAGCCAAAAAATCCAAACCCCTCCCACAAACAGCCAACCATCCAACCAGTACGCAACATGGGAGCAGGAAGAGGAAGTGACCAGTGAAGAGAGCGATGAGCCTCTGGTGCAGTCGGACGAGGAGGACGTTCAACCAGATATGTCACTGGTCGGCCTACAGGATGTTGGCACAATGAGGGGCTCTGATGACAGTGACCCTGCAGGGGACACAGACCCTTGAAACGCCTTGAATACTGGGTAAATACAAACTGCTGTTATCCCTGAAAAACACCCCTCTGGCGCCTTTTGCTTTGCCTCCGCACAGTTCCCATCTCCAGCCAACACGAGCCAGCAGTTCACGGCCAGCAAAGTGCATCTTCAGCCTTTTCCCCCCAAATTTTATACAAATTCATGCTGAATTTTCATATGGCAGGGGTACTTACAGAGTAATGTTAACTGTGTAAGACATTGTGGAGTCACCCAATTTAAATACATTTAAAAACGTTCTCCATCCATAAAGATGGCTGAACAAAGTGAGTGCTTGACTTGCATTATTTGGTATAAAGCATGTTAGTCTAGCTGGGATGTGTTGATTGTAACTGTCTCAAGAAGCTATTTTAGCTGTGTAAAACCTAAATAAAAATGGCTGTAGAGCACCACTGCATTCACAAGCTGCAGGAACTAACCTTTTTATTTTTGGGCAAATCTATCAATCATTCTATATATAGGAACTTCATTCATTCATTCATCTTCAACCGCTTGTCCCTATCGGGGTCTCGGGGGGGCTCGAAGTTACCTTATTTAATTGCTGACTGTTAAAGATTTATTGCACCTTGAATTTCAGTTTGTTGTCACTTATATGCAAAAAAGACAGCCATTACAGCTATAATACCAGTGACTGTGGAGGGAACAGCTGGTGCCAGTGTACTGATGTACTAGTTAGACCAACGTGCTTCTGCTTGAAGCCTTAGTACTTGGTCTGTAAAGTTCTTCTGTGAACTACAAGTGTTGCTGCACTTTTGACCTCTTCAGACTTCTTCCCTTCTCCATGCAATTTGGAAGTAGCTGTAGTTGTGCCAGAAATTCCTGCTCTGCTTGGTGTACTGGTCACCTTTAACAAGAATCGAGCTGTACTGTCCTACTTCAAATCTAATTAAGAAATAAGAAACGACAGACTGAAAGATCACCAAAATGGCAGTCAACAATGCTTAAATGATGAGGCTGGTTATTTCCTATGTTTTTTACTAAAAAAAGCATAAATGAAGTAATAACAAGCATATCCAAAGCCTGTAGTATCTTATTGGTCTGTGCCAGACATTAATGATGGGCCCTTTATACCGAAAACAGCTCTGTGCTAAAAAATAGTAGACTGGGGTGTTTTCAGGTGAGCGTTGGTTTGGGTGGTAGATATTTAAGTTTGCAGGCTTACCAGACACCAAAACACTGCACAGCTGTTTGTAATAATCCTATGAGACAAGATTTTACAATTCTTGAGAGTTATCGTGGCAATAGTTATGTCTCCATTCCTTGTCATGATTTCCAGGTAGAGTTACCATTCATGTTTCAACCAATCACAAACAGGGTAAGTGAGAATGTGTTGTAAGTCAAACACATTGTTGGTTTCAGTCTTTCATGGGATTTGTTGACGCTAGAAAAAAATCCAGAATCACACCAGATTGATTGTTTACCATTTCTGTATTGGATTTTCTTTCAAACACGACTATCAGCACAGAGTTTATGTCTGTTTTTTGTCTCCTCACCAATTCAATAAAAATATCAATCTGCCTGATTATCATACATCTATGTCTCGTCTGGTTTATTTGTGGAATCCCATTAAAGGAACTGTAATCGATATTCAGAACATTAATATAGCAGCAAACAAATATCTGCTTTGTAAAGATACAGTGGAGTAATGGTGTCCTAAGCAGAGAATGAAGTCACTCTCCCTCTTTGTGTGTTTTAACCCAAGCATCTCAGTTTGTTTCGATAGCTGGTCCGGCCAAAGGTGCGCGTTGGTGCCTTCTGCACCGAATGCATTTAAAATCAAATCAAGTTGGTCAACAGTTGTGTGGAGGCAACTTGCTGTCGTAGCAGCACATTAATGCCTGTAGTGTCACAATCACATCTAGCTACTGTATATATCACATACAGATGTATTGATCGGAGGTTGTCCACATATATAACGATAAATCAATCAATGGTGATTGATCATATGACCCCCTAAAAAAGCACTTGTTGCCTTTTTGCTGAGTATTCCAATCTGAGTGCCTGTGGCAACAGTCCTGGGCTAGAGGCAAAAAGGCCTCCATGTTAGTCATGTGAGTCTCATTAACAATGCGTACTGTAGTCTTTAATACAATTTAACAGCAGCACAAACAGCAGCCTTCAAAGTGACCTTACAGTTGAATAAGCACGTATAGAACCTTAAAGTAGCTAAGTCTTTCAAAACTCTTTAAATAAACTCTGTGTTCACATACTACCTTGTTGGTGCTTCTGTTAATGTGTAGGGACGCTTATCATTATACTGCAGAGGTTTGGTGTTTATTGGAGCAGTATTTGTGGTTAAAAAGGGCGTCTGAAAGGTACTCAAGATTCACAGCACAATAGTGAAGATAAATAACACAGCATCAGCTGCTTACAATCATGAGAGCAGCCCTCCACGTCTGCCAGCCATTGGTTTATTCCAAACTCATTGGGGTTGGAAGCCAGTTTTTTTCCTGTCTCAGTTTAGCACTGTAGCGTGGAAGTAGATGTATGGCATTATGGTCAGACTTCCCCAAGGCAGGCCTACAAATGGATTTATAAGCATCAAGGATATTTTACAATACATTTTAAAGACTGTATACAGTAGGAAAAAGCCGGCCTTCAGAAACAAAGACAAAGCAGGACTGCAAGCAGTCCAAAAAGAACTTTACTTCTTACTAATGTAAGTGGAAATGGCAACAGTAACAGATAAGGCAAGAGAAATATGTAAGCAGTGAACACTGTAAGAGGATAGCGCTGTCAGCACCGTAACACAAACGCATAATATGTGAGCCGTTGCAACACAGTCTCACACCCAACGCGTCAAAGCCCCCTGCGTCGGGTTTGTACGTTTAAGTAGCGCCCTGAGGAACTCTGAGCTTCAAATATCGCAGCGGATGGGCTTACATTGGAATGAGTTGAATGCCCTCTGCGCCGGGTTTGTACGTTTAAGGAGACCTTTTTAGTCAGTAACTAACGCCAAAGGCCCCTGACCAATCGTCAGTTTTTGACGTGATGGGTGTGAGACTGTGTTGGTGAGCCCCGCAGCTTCTTTAACATCAGGCTAGAAGTTATAGTCACAGTGTCAGCCCAAAGGCCCCACCACAGCAACTTCCTTGTTGATCCAATATGGAAGTGCCAAAAACTGCAGTTCTCCGAGTGTCCTCGAGGAGTAGTTAGCACAATAGAGCAGTTTCTCATAATAAATAAACCTGTTTAGTGCTTCTTTACAAAAAACTCTCCTCTGTATGTTTAGGTCACATCTCCATGACAACACTTGATTTTGATTTTTTTTGTACCAGGCTTGTTTTTATTTTATTGGAGGTTTTATTGGCCCTTACTTCGCTTTGGAGGCTAGTTGTCAGGATAAGCTGCTAACTCCGTCATCTCGACCTGGACTGCGATAATTTGTGTGGTGGTGTTTCCATGACAAGAGGGTTTGTTCTTCAATCAACTGCACAAACAGATGGTTTAGGAACACATCGTGTTAACGTTAGCTCTGTTATGCTGATTAAATAGCCGCACTTGCACCATGACTTGCAGTACAGCCTACTATCTATGACACATACACTAGATGCTAATCTGGAGCACAGGGAGGGTTCGGGCTATGAGTGTCAGTGTTCTACAGTGTATTAACATATTACTGTGTTGAATCAGTTCAAATCATAGATCATAAATGCTGACTGCCTGCACTTGACTTAGCGAGCTGGTGTTTGTCTTTTTTCCCCCCAAAACTTTATTTCGAATCATAGCTGGTGTAGACATGGGACTCCCACTCCTGTTTATCTGGTACCTTTTTCAGCCTAACCCCCAGGCAGTGGAGCTAATGTGAGCAAATATGGCTAATTCTGTAAATGTCACCCAGACGGACATATCTCCCTCCCTTTTTTTGGTAAGAGGAAATGAGGAGGAGTCAAAATCTGACAAGATTGTGGCTTCTGGATACGAATTTGATTGGATCAAGTAGAGAGGCTACGTCCATTTTTTTATACAGTCTATGGTCCCATAGCGCGCACTGCAGTGTGTTTACTGACATTTGTGCACTGTGTGCCCTATATACTGACATAATCAGTACACTCAATTTCCCCAGTAAGTGCTATCTGACGATCCTATTTTATTTTCTGTTTATTTTTCCAAAAGCTTTTCCAACTCTTCTGACTCAGCACATCGCCAAAAATCCTTGTGATCCTCTTTTTACATTATTAAAGTAAATAGTTGTTTCTGCTCCGTTGTGCTGTTGTTCTGCCACTATGTAGACAAAATGACACTGATTGAGGGCGTTGAGTGTCCATCAATCACCACTTCACACTATTTCCAAGCATCTCGAGAACACAAAGTCTTATGCTAGAATTTTATTTGTTGATTTTAGCTCAGCTTTTAATACAGTGCAAACTAAGAGGCAAAGATAAGAGGGTCAAGACTGCTTTTATAAAATGGTTTTATTACTTTTTAACTAATTGAACACAGCAAGTGAAGATCAATAGGACACTGTCAGAGACAAAACATTGCAAAACAGGAGTCCCACAGGGTTGGGTTCTGTCACCCTGTTTTTTCCTCTTTTTGAGGATGAAATAGACTTACCTATTACATGGTGTGACACCAACCATCTCATTCTAAATGTCTCCAAAACACAGGAGATGGTCCTGGGCCCGACGCAAGTGACTGATGATGAGCCAATGGTCGTTATTTCTACCCCACAATCGTAGAGAGCATCATCAGATATGGAATCACTGCATGGTTTGGCAACCTAATAATTGAGCTTAAGTAAACTTGCCAACATGCACAAAACAGTGATGAAAATGATAAGACCCCATGATGTCGATGATGTTCAAACATCTGTCGGCCTGTTTGTTTTGTTTTTTGCCTGTAAAGTATGTTCTTTATGAAGTAATCATGCACTGTGCCCAAGACAAATTTCCCAACAGGTTACTTGTACTTTCCATGAGTAATTCCATTTTATGCCACTTTATACTTCTACTCCACTTCAATTATTGGGTAACTTTAGTTACATGTTACTTTACAGATGTCACACTATCACACTACTCAGCCTCCCTGGTAAAGTCTACTCCAAGGTGCTGGAAAGGAGGGTTCGTCATATAGTTGAACCTCAGATTGAAGAGGAGCAATTCGGATTCCGTCCTGGACGTGGAACAACGGACCAGCTCTTCATTCTCGCAAGGATCCTGGAGGGGGCCTGGGAGTATGCCCATCCAGTCTACATGTGTTTTGTGGATCTGGAGAAGGCATATGACCGGGTCCCTCGGGAGATACTGAGGGAGGTGCAGCGGGAGTATGGGGTGAGGGGGTCACTTCTGTGTTCTATCCAATATCTGTACACTCACAGCGAAAGCTGTGTCCAGATCCTTGGCACTAAGTTGGGTTGGCCTCCGCCAGGGGTGCGCATTGTCACCAACCCTGTTTGGGAATTTCATGGATAGGATATCGAGGCGTAGTTGTGGTGGGGAGGGGTTGGAGTTCCCTCAGGAAGGACCCGGTTGGATTGCTTACTCCAGGTAGGGAATGAGTCCTTACCCCAAGCAAGCAGATAAGCGGTTGAAGATGAGTGAGTGATTAGTGACCAAGGCACTTCAGCCAAAGGGGATATTTAATCAAATTCTGAACAATAAAAAAATTATATTTCAGAATAAATCAAGTATTAATAATTTGTTCTTTATTTTTGATCTCCAGTGTAGAGTTACACAGCAGTATATAAAGTAAACCTTTATTAGCTGCAACATTAAAGTGAAATTTATGTGAATCTATCAATTATTATTATTCATAATTCTACTTTTGCACTTTCACTTAAAGCTATAGTGCGTAACTTCTTCGTATCTGTTAATATCCGTTTCACCGGGGCATACGTCCTATATCCTATTGTTGTCATAACGCAGAAATCCTCTAGGGGGCGGTAGAAGTTACGCATTATAGCTTTAAGTAACATTTTAAATGCAGGACTTGACGCAGTGTACCAAACAACCCAAGCACTTGGGATTCTGGAAAGTGTGCTTTTTGATGTTTTAAAGGCTAGACCAAACAAGCAATTTGTTGAGAAAATCTGCAGATCAATTAATAATGAAAGCAATCATTTGTTGCCACCCTAAATTCATGCTTTTAGGCTACCAAGAACCTTTAGTACTTGAATGAACCATTACAAAATGCTTGAAGAACCATCTCCTAAATAAAGGGGTTCTTCAGTTAGAAATTTGATGAACCAGTGAATCTGTTGAAGAACCATATAAGAACGATTTTTTTTCTGTGTATGCATAAATCATTCACCTGCCCCGCACACTTCCACTCCCCTTCTACCAGTCCCTGTAAATGATTAGGTAGGCAGCTTCTTAGTAATTGCAACGTTTCCATGCATGCAGTAAAGTCACTGCAGCAAATATTGTGGGAAAGCTCTGCTCTGCTGTTTTCACATTCTAGTGAATTTAATAAAATGAATGAATGAATGAATTTTCCTTATTAATGGTATGTTACTTCAGCCTCCTGCAACCCATCCACCAATATCTTATTCCATGAGGTTATCTTAAAATTCTCATAAATTAGTGACTTTATGTAAGTTTGTAGTATTTTCTTTATTTAATTTGGTTATACATTTTAAGGAATAAACCATAACCCCGTGTGAATATGCAACAGACCAAAACAATATCATACATGTTTACTTTGATCCATTTCACATAATATAATCTGATTAATCAATAACCAAAAATGGAAACAGGCCCAAGCCTTTTTTTTGCCAATCCTAAAAATTTACTGTATCTCACTCACCACAGTTGGCCAATTTTCTCCATTGCAACACTGATGCCCCAGCTTCCTGGCACTCTGCCAGGTAGTTGCTCAGGGCCTCGCACAGTACTTCCTGCCGTCCTTCATTGACGCAGACATCGTACAAACATTTTGACACAGCCTGTGCTACTGGCACGCTACCATGACAACCAGCGAAAGGTCCCTTCTTATCACTCAGAATCCCACAGTACTCTGGACCTGTGTACCTGTGGAGGAACAAAGGAGAAAAGATACTGTAGAAATATTTTAGGTTTATTTTCATCTTGTGAAAATACAGATGATTAAATAGGCATAAATCTAGTTTTTTGAAGGCAATGTTGGTCGATCAGTCCACCAAACTATTGGATGGATTATCATGACATTTGAAACAGACACTTGCAGTCCTGACCGGTAGCCTGGCTATTGCCAGACCAAGTTCATGTACAATTGCACGTTGGTCTGGGAAGGCTGCTGTCATTTTCTTCAACACAAGAGGTGGGCGTAGCTCAAATGCCTCCATGCATTTGGACAACTAATCAGACCAACGATCCGGATGACGTACTCTTGTAACTGGGAGATTCCAAACAAGTAAGCAATAAAGCAAAAACAAAATTTCTTTGAAGGGAATTTCTCCAAGCCAAGTTTCTGCCTTTGGCGTTTTCAAAGAAAACTGGCCACTGAAATCATTCAAAACTGCAGCTACCGCTACGTCAATGGGTAGCGGTTGCTGTGCTTTGGTTGCAGCCATATCCGATGTAATATATTTGGTTTCTGACCAAATAAATAAAAGACCAAATCCCTGTTAAGAACTGGCATTCCCACTAGCTTCACCTGTGCTTTGTTTTAGCTAATTATGCTAATTATTTATTCTAATTATTTTATAATTGGGATAGACACATCTATAAAAAATACTGGTCATTTAAGTGACTATAAAACTCAATATTACATAACATTACCTTATACGGTCCTCGTCCGAGCACTGAGGACAGTCGCCCTCACAGGAATGGTAACAGAATGGGTCGTATTCTTCGATGCTCCATGTCCCGGCCCAGTCTGTCACATTCGCCACTGTGCTGCCTTCAGCCGTTGTCAGCTCATCCTCCTTGTTGCCGTTGTAGTTTCCACAGATCCCAGCGACATTACCGTAGTAACTGCTGCTGATGGACACCATGAGAAGTGTGGACCAGTCAAAAGTGACTTCAACACCAATATCACTCTGGAGTATGCCTTTAATTCCAGATCTTTTTATGGAGATGCTGCCTTCTTCAAGATTGACAGGGAGCTCTGCCTTAATACCATCCACCTAGAAAGAGGCAGAGAGAGACAGTCTGGTTCTAAAATTAAATGTTTATTGTTAAATGGTGATTTAGCACTGCTGTCACCCACAAAAGGACTTGTACTGTATATATATTGAACATATTCTGCCACATTTGGGCCATAAAAATAAGTGTTAATAAAAACCGAAGTATTTAACCTCCATTTAAGCTGCAGTGGGCAAGTCTGGCAAATCGAGTTGACTGTCATATTTTGAATGTTTCCTACTCTCACGCCGCTCCCCCCCAGTACCACCAAGCTCCTCCGCTCCCTCCCATCGAGTGCTTGTTAATGCATGTGCACCAGATTCCTGTGAACGGGCCTGTCTCTTCTCTCATCAATCAACGGCATGGAGTACACGCTACAAGGACGAAGACTGGCTAACTTACTCATAGATAGCAACTGCTAACGTCATTTAGCGCATGCCTAACCTGAGTTTTGCCTGGGATATTGTAATGTGTGAGGCAGCCGGATAGATCTGTGGTGTGTGCACGAACTGTCAGCTCTCATACAGCTCTGCGCTGAGTTGACAGGATGAACCAGACATGATTTATGTTTTACTTTTGGAGCAAAGTGTCGGTTTCACTGAATGTGATCAAAGAAATGTTGCCGACTGCAGCTTTAATTAAAATATCATCACCAGAAAATGTGGCATTGGTTGTGAGAGAACTAAAATAAAGGCAAAAAGAGCATTTAACGCCATACAACACATATATATCTTCCATGGGAAAGGAAAGGTTTTGATAGTCCGAACATATTTTATCTGAACTTCTTCGGTTCTAGCTCACTGCATCCCTACGTCTCAGCGATTACTGTAAAAAGGACAGAACAATGTCATCAATACTGACAGCAATTATAGCTGAAACAACCTAGATATACCGAAAAAAACATTTAACTAATGAATTTTCATGTTATTGTGTTAATAAATGTTATCATTCAGTGAGATTTCAAGTGTAAAGGTTTAATAATGCTGGCAGTGCTGACACTATTTTTAAGTAAGACCCACCAATACGACATCTCTTTCTTTTGCGATGGATATACGGTGGCCCAACAGCTCCACATTGAAAGAACGCAAATAGGATCTATGAGAATTCCCACGGCGCTCATTCCTGGTAGTCACAGTGAACTGTGGCAGGGAGGGATCCAGACCTAAGGAAGTCAGAATAAATCATTTCAATGTTTGCCAGACAACAGTGTGTCAACATTTTAACAACTTAATGTGTGTCATACTTTTTTTTGTGTGTCAATCAGTGTTGTATGAAAAGTCTGTCACTTGACTCGCAGCAGAATACAGTGTATCACATATTATTATTTCACACACATTGTTATTTTTTTTTTTTACCAGTACATGAATATCTGACTCAAGTGGTATCTTCCCATGCAGATAGTGAGGTTTTATTGCAGGTTTTGTGAGCCTGAGATGCAATAGAGGTTGATGGAATTTCATTTGGGCTGCTTCTGCAGGATGCTGCACCAGCTGCTTGTATACAGTAAGTTTGAGAAACAAAACACATTGTTGTAACTCTCTGAAACAGACCATCTGCTTCTTTGTGTGCAGAGGGGAGGAAGTGGCTAACATTTGAACTTCTCTTTCAAACCTTTTTTCTTTCTTCATACAGATATTTTTGACACTTGAATTAGTGCAACACCATGAATGTCTTTGAAGAGCTGAAAAATGAACTTAAAACCCTGAGTGAAGCAAACACATAGATATCTAAGGTAATTGCAAACCTGTGGTGTTGACGAGGACATAGGTGCAGGTTCCCTGGAATGAATAGCTCAATTCGTCAAATGTTCTGTAGTGTGGGTCGCCCATAACCCAGCACAAAGCCTTGGAATCAGCCACACACACTCCTTGGCCTTCTGAAACCACACAGTTCTCCTTTGCCCTGCACTTAATCTCAGCACAAGGGTCTGAAACACACACACACACACACACACACACACACACACACACACACACACACACACACACACACACACACACACACACACACACACACACACACACACACACACACACACACACACACACACACACACACACGCACACACACACACAAATCAGTATTGGTCAAATACAATGTATTAAGCCTAAAAGATTATTTAAACACACATTGGACAACAGATCCAAAAATGCCTTCAAGTCTTGCATTTTGAAAGTTGTACTTTTAAAATCTTTCGTCTTGTGACCTGAAACCTCAGCTTCTAGTTCATTACAGTTTCTAAATCATGATCACAAATATTCAACATGTTCTCATGAACAGAGACGTTATGCACAAATATTCATATGAAAAAACGTGCGGACTGACCGCAGGACCCGACCGAAAGTCAAAATACGCTAAACCGGAAGCGCAAAAAAAATAATGTTATGTGACCGATTTTAGCCAACAAAAGATGACGGTTAGGGTTAGGCATGAAAAACACTTGGTTAGGATAACAAAAAGCAGTAAGGGACCTGAAAACGACCACTTGCGCAAAGGTTGGACTTTTAATTTACGTATGTGAGTATGTAAGTATGTGTAGACTGTATGTATATGTGTATCTATATTTTTGTAAATGTTTTGTATTCCCTTGTATACAACTAATATTCAGTAAAGTACAACAATGCACAAAAAGCAACGATTTTACAAAACAAAAGGTGACTTTTAGGGTTAGGCATGAAAAACACCTTAGAATTGAGTATGGACAGGAGTTGAACCCCGCTCCCCTGGCTTAAAATGGCTGTGTTTTAGGAGAAAAGACAGAAACAGATCATCATCTCAGAGCTTTTTTTGACACTTGAACTAATCAAACATCATGACTATGATGTCTTCAAAACGTTTGCAGCCTTATCCCAAACAGAAAGATTCATTGAATATTGCCCCTTGCATTACTTCCCACAGTAACACTAATCATCGTGGAGCATTAATTGCTGAAGCAGAATAGTTGCAAATGAAAGGTGGCTGGGTTTGTTGTAGATATTTATCTTAAAAAGAAACTTAGCAGGCTTAAAAGTTTGACTCGACTCAAAGTCGAGTTTCCGGCATGCTGTAAGCGTAGCCACAGCCACCGGTGATGTCAGTGTATTAACGCTCCCTGGAGTGAATATCTACATCCACCTCGACAAGGTGAGATGTTAAACCAGTGGAGGTCAGATTTTCAGCTGCTGATACGTTGATCCAAAAAGACTCAATAGATCATCCCAGAAGAATAGTGGAGCAGAATGTTGTTTTTACATTATAGAAACACATGACTTAGTAAATATTTGACCTGTTAAGTAGCAGCCAACTATTCCATCCTTGTTGCGACACTCCTCATCCTTCTTGCAGCCCGTAGCGGTGCAGCTGAACTGTCCAGCCTGGCACTCACAGCGCTCTGAACAGTCGTCCCGTAGTATTGCTGTACCCGACTGAAAAGAGTCACTGATGCATTAGAACACGCATAGAATCATTGGCTGCTGTCATGCTTATCATAGAAGGGCTTTTTTTTGTTTTGAGATATTGCCAAAGTCTTCCATTTTCTGACATCTTAGCTTTTTAAATATTGGTCATAAATACTTTTTACTGTCTTCACTCAGCTGTACACAATGACATCACACACATAATTATGTTAAGCTGTAGGTCGCAAATCAACATTCACAGCTAGACTAGATGTCGTACTGTGCTGAATAAGTACTAAGATAAAATAGTTGTTGGGGACGATGATAATTACCCCATAATATTGCCCATCGACTACGCAGCCACATTTCTCCACTGGAACACAGCGGACCCCATCAGACATGAGGCCCTCGTCACACTGGCAGCCCTCCTGGCACACTGGGCAGGGCTCTGACCTCAGCAGAGAGAAGCAGGTGGCGGTGCAGGACGAGGAGCACAGCTCATAGTGGCTTCCTGCTGGACACGTCACAGCTGCAAGAGCGAACAAGGCCGAGAGGCTGAGGTTAGGAAAGAGGTTAGGATTTCTGTTGATTTTGTTGCAGCTTTTCTGATTTCTGGTTTCTGTTAATTCACAAGTTAATGGTTTTAATTTGGAAAATTCAATTATGGGGCATTATAAGTAGATTAGATTCAATTAAGAGATAGATAGTATATTCAAAAAATGACAGACTGCCCCTGTAGTAAATCTGCTAATGATAAAAAATAACTCCCCTAAGCACTGCGAGAGTAACGTTGTTCGACTTCAGCCTGGGTTATGGACCACCTCACTGGCCAGCCACTATATTTCAGAATGGATTTCTAAATGGCGTACAGTAATTTCCTTGTGTTTATCAATATCTTCATGGTTTATTTACGCATGAAAAAAATAAATCGGTAGTAATCCTGCACATCCTTATCAGAGAGTTTGTATATTAGACACTGCAAGTGACAGTTTGATCAGGATAATAACAAAAAAAAGAGAAATCGCAACACTTTGAAAAAAAACTTTCAGAAAACACAAATGTGTTTTTTATGTTGCTATGTTTTATTATTGTATTTTACCAGTGTTGTACACTTCATCCATACCAGTATGATTTTACCACATACTCATTTACACTCTCATAAATAATACAAATGAAGAATTGGTTAGAGTTGCAAGATGGTTTTAACTCAGTAAGCTCTCACTGAATGTTAAAAAGTCGAATTTCATAATATTTGAGGGAAGGATCAGGAGGTATGTTTTGGACTAATATAGGGACTCATCATTTTGTGTGGTATTTTCCTGAACGCTCTATTTTATTGTTATTGTTTGTTTTTTCATCTTAAGTTGAAGGAAGGGCCCTTGTATACGTCTATGTTGTCTTAAATTAATGGATTTTAAACAGTCATTTGTGTGAGAATAAAATAAATCAATAAAAATAAATCAATGAAAATCTAAGGACCACTGCACTGCATCAGATAATTAACACATCCATCCGATTTAAGATACATTCAGCATCAGCGAGCATACTCACGACAGAAGCTGTCGCTCCTCCATTCGCTTATCTTGGCTCCAGCAAGTTGACAAGCGGTAACGTAATTTTGGATGTGACGACACAGGATGTCTTTTCTCCCTTTATCTATAGACATCTCCCTTAAAAACAAACTTCCATTTAATTATAGGAAACACCAGAAACAGTCTTGACATAAAAGCTCACATTCGGTGAAGGACAATTTTCTGTATTACAATTTGGATCTTGTTTTTTTGCATTTTATTTCTTATCATAATAATAATAATAACCCTTACCAAACCAAATGAATGGAGACAATGCTACAACTCTCTGACAGGTCAAGAAAAAAAAGCAGGCATATGATCAGACAGCCGCCTGAAATGTTTGAAGAAGGAAGTTATGGAAGTGTTCAGTATGAAATAACTCCTGGTGGCCGGGCTAGCTGATTGGTCAGTGTTAAGAACACAGTGAAAATCTACAGTCAGAATACTGTGTTGATTTTTGGTCGCTCACGCTGGGATCAGAGTTATTGTATATAATGATCACTTCCACATCAGAGGAACGTTCAGATATTTTCTTACCTGACACAAGCATCGTAGTCAGGAGTTGGGTTCACTGTTGAGTGACAACTTGAAAGTGGGCTCTTCTTACTTATGATGAGGTCACAAGCCTCTTTAGCCTTTTTGTCCACCCCCGGACCAGGCTCCGGGCAGGAATGAGCGCCACAGCCCGTCTCACATGGAGTATCATCCATATCTACAACCCAATCTGCCGCTATTTCCTCCGGCTTCATACCCTCATCAGACGGGTCGTCATTATAGTTGCCACAGAGTCCACGTGTTAAGCTTCGATAGGTGGATGGGATTTGTAAGAAGACTCCTGCTGTGCTGTCGTAGGTCAGCCTCAGATCAAAGTCAGTTTCAATGATGATGTTGATGCCATTTTGGTGCACTCGCACTTTTCCGTCAGCCAGTGACACCGGAAGGAAGACTCTGACGGCATCGACCTGAGACATGGAGTATGAATTGTTTCATTAGATAAACCGGTACCATAGCTGTGGCCCGCATCAGGAGCAGCTGCAGATGATGAATGTGTGTCCAGAACTGAAAACTAGTGTAAATGAGACAGCCCCTTTTCACCACACCATCATTGACTGGGCCTCACAGGAATCATACCTACAGTAGTTAATGTTCATAGAAGTTTGGTTGTCCCAAAAGTAGCTCACTAGCACTCGCTGGTTTGTATAAATGGTGAGAGTGATATACATTTATATAACAAATCAAGCACATTAAGATACACGTTGAACAATAGAAATACTGAAAGAGAAGTGTAAAGTCTGGAGTCCACATGTAAGTCAAGGTCTGCCAGGGTCTGCATTACATACATTTCATCATTATAGAATGTATGAGTAGGCTCAGTGCAGACATCTGTGTTAACTCCCCAGTTTTTTGTGACCACACAAAATGTTTTTATACACTACAAGAGCAGAAACCACAGGTGTGTTGGAAACCCGAAACGTATGACACTATGTGGAGAGATCTGTGACTACAATTCATCTTTAAAGCAATATATATTATATGTAGATGTGTGGACTGTGTTGAGTAATATAAACAGAATTGCTATGCTTCTGTCCACAGCTGTCAAGTGTACGCGTCCTGTTGAGAGTATAATCCAGGTCTGACATTCCAGCTTAACTCACCCATTAAGAGTTAAAAGGGCAGGTCATTTTAAATCCTTAGAAAGATCTACATTTACCAAATGAACAATCAATTGAGTGTTACAAATAGACGATGTTGTGCCTCAGCAGATTGTTGCGTTACTTTTATTCTTTCGAAAACAATGATCATCCATTTCAGTCGTACCTTAATTTCCCAAACGACCCCAGTTTTCATAGTGATTTCCACGTCGTACACCTGGAGCTTCACACTGCGAGAGACGCTACCATCCATGTTGGTTTGCTGCTCTACATAGACAGAGAAGGCTTCCATCCCTCCTTCCTTCTCCTCCACTTCTGCCAATGTGAACACACAGTTTCCCCACAAAGGATATGTCTAAAGTATGGACAAAGAAATAAGAAGATATTTCATGTTACGTCAGAAGAACTTCCACTCTGATTGTCTTTAAGGTACAATAAATAAAAGATCTATAAAATAATCTATTTAAAAAAAGAAAATGTTTTTGAAAAAGATTAAATGGGTTATTACTGCAAGATATTCAAAAACATTATCCTGGGTAATATGCTTACTTTATTCAGAACCAAGCCCCAACCACAGCCACTTCATGGTTGATCCAATATGGAAGTGCCAAAAATTGCAGTTCACGATGTGGCCAAAGGTTTCATAATAAAGCAAATGTCTCATTGACCGCCATGTTAAAAAGACCATTTTTAACAAGCATAATTAAACCTTCTTAAGACAATAAACATTCTAGTCTGTATGTTTAGGTCATATCTCTGTGACAACACTGAGGGGGGTGAATTTTGTGTACGAGGCTAGTTTTTATTTTCTTGGAGGTTAAAGTTTCTGAATAATTAGACGCGGCCTCTTGAGTGACAGTTAGCCTCTGGCCCTCACTTCACCTCGGAGGTATACATGAGCCAGATGGAAGTATCTCCCTCCCACGTCCCTCCCACGTCACATACATGCCCTTTTTTGGTTAGAAGAAATGAAGCGGAGTCAAAGTCTGAAAAGATTGTGACTCCCGTAGGCGAAGACGATTGGATCAAGTTGAGAGAACGGACCTCAACCTAGAGGCTACGTCCATTTATTATAAAGTCTGTGTTCAGGACAAAAAAAAGTACTTTACCTGGCCATTGAAGGACTTGACTGCTCTGACTCCACTCACAGAACAGGAATCTACACTTTTGGGTGAACAGGAGGCTGAACCCTCTTTCACAACGCACTTCTCATTGACTGAACAGCGGAATTCTTGATCACAATTTATTTCTCCACCTTCTGAACAGACACAACGAGTGCTGCATGACTGTCCTGGATAGAACATCTGAGAGAGCAGAGAAGACATATCAGTAGTAATAGTAGCGGTAATATTAGAAACAGAAGCTGCAGGTGTAGCAGCATTAATTGTACGAGTAGAGGGGGTGTTGGACATCATTCCTGCGGTAGTACCTGTCCGGTTTGATAATACTGTCCTTCGTACTGACAGCCACAATCTGCTAGAGGTACACATTTGTCATGACTCAACATGAATCCATTGTCACACACGCAGCCTTCTGTGCAGGGCGCGCTTTCGTCACAGCCCTCAGGGGAGCTGAGGCCGTTGCAGGTCAGCTGGCAGTTGGGGGCACACACCTCATAGTGACTGTTTGTACCACATGATGGAGCTGGCAGAGGGACACGCATGGGGAGTCAATTAAAAAAATAAAATAGAGCGATTATGTTCCTTACTGTGAAGTACGTTATCATGGATGGGGGCACAGTTGGATGATCCTTTAGCTAAAGTGGTTAGTGCATATTTGACTTCTGAACAAAATACAAGTTACTACCTGATGAATGGATGGCGGAGCTGTGTGTGTGTGTGTGTGTGTGTGTGTGTGTGTGTGTGTGTGTGTGTGTGTGTGTGTGTGTGTGTGTGTGTGCGTGCATGTGTGGGTGTGTGTCTTACGGCAAAACTTTTCGGTTCTCCAATTCTCCACCTTAGCTCCTGCGTCTTGACAAGCGGTGCTGTAAGCTGATAGACTGTTACACAGGGCAGAGGCATGGCCTTGGTACATGCACAAATCAAAAACACAGTCTGTCAGGAAGGCTGTGTGGTCCAGTTTACTGTGACACTGCCTGCACGGGCGAAAGAGAAAGAAGAGCAGAAGACAAAGTCAAAGTGAGGGCACATACATACAGTATATCGTACCGGTGTAACAACCCTTTAGTTTAATGAGTAGGCATTTATCTTTTTTTGGAAGTGAACTAATTTAGTTGTTGGTTTTTAAAATGTGTCACATGTTCATTATTTCTTTATTTGTACATGGTTTCTTACTTAACCTTGGAGAAGGTTATTAAACTGTGAAATAACAGGCATACTTGGCCGTAAAGGTGTGAATGAAGTGCTTGATCTGAATCCATTTCTTTAGTGAAATACTAGTTATCCTTCAATAGGGGGAGATAAGACACAGTAGATCCTTCTTAACACCTATCTTTCCTCTCTTTAGTTTGTTTTACACAAAGGGCTAGGACACTCTTTTACCTTAAAATGGGACTATGTAACTTCTGCTAAACAGCAGCAAGTTAGTTAATTACATCCAGAAGTGATTACTTTAGGATAATGGCACATGTAATTCTGTGTGAGAGGGTGAAAGGTAGTCTGGCATCGGCTCTGTTAACTGGACGCAATTAGACAAACCTACAACTAATCAAAACAACTAAACGAAGTAGAGTTGAGTGTGTCACAAACCTTCCTAAATTACAGCTAAACAGTACACTAAAATGTAATTCTGAAAATACTTTAGGCAAGAAATATAGGCAATACAATAAATTAATCTTTATTTGGGCCGAAGGGAGATTGCTTGGTGTGTCAGGTAACTACATTCCAGCATTAACTTGCCCCACATGAGATAAAGGTTGTGATTGGAAATCTGTCTGAATGGATAGGGGCTCAGAGGTATCTGTCAGAGCAAATGACACTGGAAGCTCAGCAGATTCGTCTGGTTTATAGGCTAGGTGAAAGGTACTGCACTATTCTAACTGGGAAACTTTATTTTCTCTTATGCTGTTCCTAGATGCCCGGAAATCTAGTAAGGATGCCCCCTGGGCGCCTCCCTAGGAAGGTGTTCCAGGCACGTCCAGCTGGGAAAAGGCCTCGGGGAAGACCCAGGTCTAGGTGGAGAGATTATATCTCCACACTTGCCTGGGAACGCCTCGGGATCCCCCAGTTAGAGCTGGTTAATGTGGCCTGGGAAAGGGAAGTTTGGGGTCCCCTGCTAGAGCTGCTGCCCCCCCGACCGAACCCCGGATAAGTGGTTGAAGATGAGTGACATGATGAGATGAATGCTTTTCCTATTGTGAAAGTCCAAATGGCCTCTGCGGAAAAGGCCTATCTTTCAACAGAGGTAGTGTTGTACCTACCTAAACGGCCCTTGTGTGTCAGCGATGATGCCGCAGTAGCTCGGCTTTTGGTAACGTAGCTGCAGCGCAGGCTCACACTCAGGACATTTACCACCAGGACAGTCACTACTGCAGGTAGCTTCTCCTCCTGCCTGGGTTCAAAGACATTAATATGCAAAACTGTAAAAATATGCAGAGATTTGGATTGAAAAATAAATAAAAATAATGTATCAATGATAGTAAGCTGTTGTTTGATATTGTGAGTTAAAAGGATAGCCTCACATTTTTCAAGTCGGTCTTAACAGAAAAGCTAAAACAGGCCTAAATGTCTAGCGATGTTGTAATGCATCTTTCTATTTTTAGTAACTGGTATTATTATTATTAGTAAGAGGGGATAAATGGGATTGCATTGAATCTAAGGCAGGCAAACTCCTCTTATAAGACTCATGTTATAACTCACTTTTATCCTGTGGCTTTTCTTAACTGAAAGTATTTGCTGTAATAATTTCATCAAGTTGTTGCAGTGCGTGGTTGTGCACCTCCCAGTTTTAAAGACGAGGCAACTGCTGCATATCCTCATGAGACTATCCTGATCTTGCGAGCTCCACTGTATTTTACTTGACCGAGGAAATTTGGAGCCGTTTGCCAAGCGAACGTCCAGTCAGCGTTGGTTTTAAGGCTGGTTTATGTTTGACGCAACACATGCAAATCTGACCTGCTCCTTGCTAATGCTTTTTTCTCTTGGATCCTTCTGTTGGAATATGGTCCGAACACCTGAAATTGTGCCTTTTTTTCATAAATTCGTGTTACTCAAACGAAAAAATATCCTTTACCAACCGAGTTTTGCCTCAGCGCTCTGTTAGTACGTTATACGCTTTGTTGATCTGATTGGTTGATTTGGTCCGATAGACAGATGGTTTTTCCAATCGGCTACCCGTATTTTTGCCCCTTCCCAAAAGATCTCCAAACAAGAGTTCCCAGATGGATATGCTGAGCTAATGCCAATCAATCCATCAGGTGGAGTCAGAATACCCACTGCGCACAGGACTTAGATGGATAAAAGTTTTTTTGTTGCTGTTGTTGTTTTGTTTGTTTATTTTGTTGAAATCAAGGGGGTACTTTTCAACGTTACAGTCTCTCCAGCACAAAATTCCCTCTTCATGATTTTTCTAACTCAGGAGCTTTATATTAGCTTATCAACTGACGTCAAGGATGTGGAGGACCCTACCATTAACATTGAAATAAAGAAGAATCTCTTTGAAGCCACTTTTGTCAGGAAGAGAAGAGTAACTATAGTAAGAGTAATGTATCAAGAATTGCTTGCTTTGTGAGCCTACAATGTATGACTTAAAGGGTTTTTAACTTTCATGTTCAAGTCAAGTCTTCATCTTTCAAGTCTCAACTAATACTCACCTTCCAGCTGTGGCCAAAGACATTAACTTGTTTAGTCTGGGTGCCATCACTTTTCATGAAGTCATCGTCAGGTTTTCCATTGTAATTTCCACACAAGCCTGATAAAGAGAAGCAAGCAACAGCCAGAGCAGTCACACATTTGATAAAGAATCATGAATATAATTTGAATCATGGACAGATGGTGACCATGTGATGCTCTAGATCTTTTATGAAACATACGTTAAAGGAATTTATTTTTACAGTCTTTCCAAGAGTGAGGTTGGATCTAAATCATTCTCAGTACAGCGTAGTGCAGAGCTGGGATCAGGATAAGGTTAGTCTAACTTTAAAACTGAAGGCAGGAGGAAACAGGAGAGATCCAGGAAGACATTCGCTTATGGGACCAGCGACCATCCTTGAACAGAGGAAGCGAGGGCACAAGATGTGTCCGAAAATTGAAATAAAAACCAAGCAAGTGAATATCTTGCGGAGACATTGTCAGGCAGGTCTTGGAATAAATTAGAAGTCCACCAGGGGCCTGTTTCACAAAGCAAGTCTGTCCCCTCATCTTGTAGTGCCAGACCTATGGCACTCTGGTCTGGCCACCGTTTATTATCCTGGTGTAAGGGAAATAAACATGAAGCAAAATGTTGGCTTGTTAGAGGCTTTATCTATGCACTGTACATTTGGTAAACCAGACTACTCTTTGGGATACCTGGCTTCACTGAGCCCAACACTGGTGATTCCAAGCCCCCACCACAGCGACTTCCTGGTTCATCCAATATGGAAGTGCCTAAACATTGCAGTTCACCGAGTGTCCACTAGGGCAGGTTTCATAATAGGGCAATTTCTTATAGAACCCAATGTTAAATAGGCTGTTTCACAGCATAATTAAACCTAATCAAGGTTTTGTACAAGGCTCGTTTTTTTATTTTATTGGGATTAAAGTTTCTGGATAATTAGGGACGTGACGTCTTGAGGAACAGCTAGCCTCTGACCCTCACTTCACTTCTGAGGTGAACTTCAGCCAGATCGACGTATCTCCCTTCGGTAACCCTCCCTCTGTAAGAGGAAATGAGGCGGAGTCAAAGTCTGACAAGATGGCAACTCCCGTAGGCGAGTATGATTAGATCAAGTTGAGATAACAAACCTTGAGGCAACATCCATTTATTTAAATAGTCTATGGGTGATTCTTGATAACTGGCATGGTGGTGAAGCTAGGAATCAACCGGCTCAGGTAACTCTTAGATTTCCAATACAGGTTGAAGCATGACTTCTTAATTACAAGCAACGACATAAGAACCATGCATGGAGCGGGAAATGATTATTGGGCAGCAAGAAATAATATTCAGCGAGGTGATGTGTGAATGATCTAATGACATTTGTAATAGTTGTAAAGAGAAAGATCTAAAGCTGTTAAGTGAGCTGCGGTGATGGAAAAAAGCGTGTATGTGGTTTCAGTATATGGGCAGTCGATTGGGCAGGTTGTGATCGATCCTCTTAAATTAATCTGCTCAGGAGCAGGTTAAACATGCAAGAATAGGGAAGGACTTGCATCTTTGGTGCTGCTGCCCAATATTGCTTGCTTAAACATTGTTCAGTAAACTTATCAACCCCAAAGTAAGGCACTCCCGACTTACCACCTGTAGCAGCAGAGTATGAACTGGGCAAAGTCAAGGTGAAGTGATGCTGCCAGTTGAATTTGAGCGTCAAACCAAAATTTGTAGTCATAACGCCAAAGTAGCCCTGGCGGAACAAGGAAAGCTCGCCATCTTCCGTGGAGTAAGGTAGGTTCACGGACCGACTGTTGACCTGAGAAAGGGATGGACACTTTACAGACCTGTATAGAATCGGTGTGTACCAGTTTGTGCAGAGGGAACAGATGTCCCACTTTACCCCAGTAAAGTCAGATTCAGTGGTTTCCCTCCCTCTTTCTTACATAAATAATATTCAAATCTCCTGAACGCATTGTACTACTAAAACAAGAATGGGGGACATGTGTAGATATGATGCCAAAGTGGCCATAGGAAATTAAGTGCCAAGTGGTCAATAGGTGGCGCTGTAGCAGCACCATACAGCTAGAGGATGGAATGTTTGTCTGAGTGTGTATGCATTAATGACTGTCCTTTGCATGTCTGAAGAACTGTTTATCCAATCGACTTCACTCTTGGTAGGCATACTGCTGAGGATCCAGAGGAGTGCATTTTTGAGTGTGAAGTCGATCAAATTATCAAGAGCACTGCAAGCAGCACTTCTGGAGGCCAAGCCCAGACTGGGCATAGTAGAATAAAATAAAAGTTTAAATGTAAACAATGAAAACTTTCTCTGTCCCTACAGTAGGTCTTCTGTTACTGCACTAAAGAGTTTTACAGTATATGGAGCTTTGGTGAGGAGGATTAGAGGTAAATAATAAATAATCTCACCAGCATTTTCCCTGGGTAAACACGACTCATGCTGACGGTGATGTTACCAAATACAGTGAGAGAGACGGACTTGGTGTAGGCCACAGCCTTGTTACGCCCTCTGTTCTCATTTTGGACCAGTACTCTGAACGATTCCAGGTCCTGGTCTGCTCCTTTGGTGACTTGAGACAGGATATAGGTACAAGTGCCCTGGAAATCAAACCGCCGGCCGTCTAAGGTTGTGTAGTGGGGGTCTCCAGAGCCCTGGCATGTTGAATAGGATGTTGGGTAGCATTTTCTTACACCTCCCTTCAGGGCACAGAGCTCGTTCTTCTTACAGGTAACTGATTTGCACTTAACCAGAAAGGGAGAACACAACAGAGTATCAGATCACAGTGAAAGAGATGAAAACAACAGCGCACACAAACACACACACACACACACACACACATACACACACACACACACACACACACACACACACACACACACACACACACACACGCACGCGCGCACACACACACACACACACACACACACACACACACACACACACACACACACACACCAACCTTGGTTTTTCCCTTCAGGCATTCACACCTGGTGGTGCAGGTGTTATCACCCCAGAAAGTGGTGGCTGATGGGTAATACCTGCCCTGGTACTGACATCCACAGCTAGACTTAGAAACACATCTAAAACACACACACACACACACACACACACACACACACACACACACACACACACACACACACACACACACACACACACACACACACACACACACACACACACACACACACACGAACATACACACACACACTTATTAAATGATCAAAGGTTAATCCAAAAAGGGCCTGTTTTGATAAGAATCAGTTTTTTATATTAATAATAGCATCATAGTTTTGTTACCTGTCTCCACTGAGCACCTTTCCTTTATCACACTGGCATCCCTCCACACAGGGTCCTTTACACATCTTTTCACTGTCTAGGGATGCGCAGGAAGCTGGGCAGGCTGAACCACATGCCTCATAATGGCTACCTGTTGGACAAGCAAGGGCTGGGGAGGGGAGAGTGGAGATCAATGATTATTATATGTATTGAGCTCAGGGAGAACCAATACTCTATATCTAAATCAATACAACACCATGCAACTGTCAAAGAATATCAGTATGTCTCCAGAGTCTGGAGACCTTTGATATGCGTTTTTACATGATGTAGCCTCACATGACCCTTGAAGACGTGAAGACTGAAGACTGAAAGAGCAAATGACCAGAGCTACTGTAGCAAAGCAATCCAAATTCACATTTCGTCACAGAGTACTTAGGTTAGGGTGTGTCCTGTGTGGCAACTAGAAATATTTGTGGATAGTAAGAACTTTACTGTACAGGTGTCCTATTTCCTTGTTTTCAGATGATGTGTCGGGAGCTGATGAATCTCGCCAGTAAAAGGAAATGTAACACTTGTAACACACACTGACTGGAAGCCAGTTTTATGAATCAGTTTGATCAACCTCATGTTTTAGGTCATTTCCGACCGACTTTTTCTGTGGCTTTCCACTGACAAATTTTGTCAGACCACACTGCTAAGAAACTAGATCATGGTAAGGTACAGCACTTGCAGTTAGGACTGCATTCAAAGAAATCATATTTTGGTTAATGACTTACAGCATTTGGTAACCATTCTCCACTGAGGGTCGACTTTAATGTTTTCTAGCATACAGGCATCAGCATAGCTCTTCAGGTTATCACAGAGAAGTTGTTTTGAACCTGGACAAACACACAGACACATTATTATTTACAGGAACTCTGCACACAACAGCAAGTGTCAAGGCAAACAACCTACAGACCATAATAGGATTTGCTTGTGTCCTTGTAGACACAGTCACAGGGATGGAACAGCACAGCAGGCATTTCTCTGGCAAGTTATTTTATGTATTGATTGTCCAGAATAAATGTCTGCTCGTGGCTTGTAAGATTTTCTTTATTCTTGTTTTTTTCTTATTCTAAAGTTTTACTTTAAGTAAAATAATCTAGGCTTGTGGGCTAATTTATGCATGTGAGGGTGAACATCAATCTTTTGATTTGTGGATATTTTTAGTGTGTATTCCACCCCAAAACTGTGACAGAGTATATATTCTCACCTTTATTGATACAGACATCATAGATACAGTTGTCGAGGTACAGCGAGGACTCAAGCTTTTTGTGACAGGCTGAAAATGGTCCATCAGCCTTTATGATAATCCCACAGAGTTTGGGGTTGCGGTAGTGGTTCTGCTGCTTTGGTGAACAGTGGGGACAGCGACCACCACAGTTATCATTACAGAACAGATCAGACTCATTTGTCTTCCACTTTTTGATCATGGTCAGTACAGTAGAGAGACTGGAGCCTGCAAGAGACATACAACAAGACTGCAGTTTGAACGGAAAGCAATAAAATCACAAGATGTGGGTGAGTTTGCAATTGAATGTTCACTTCTGAAGCTTGTTGAGCTATCCCCGATAAGTCCGAAGAGGAACAGGAAACTGTTTGTTGTGGCTACTGTGTGAGCGTCTCTGTTAAAGATATACAGTATTAAATGTGTTTGTTTCTTTTTATTTTTAATTGCGTGTAATTTTATTGGTATATACATCATTGTTTACCTTACATAACATGAATAGATCACTGAAAGAAAAGGGAACATTTGAACCAAGATATTTCATGTGAAAACATCCACCTATATTACATCGTTATTTCCAAATATTGCACTGATTATGTGTTAGCATTTATCGTTAGAATGTTACCATATAATTTCCAAATTATTACTACACTATTATTGTTTATTATTATTATTATTATTATTTTCCCTGTTTATATCTTTAAATGTTTTCCCCAAATAGAAGCCTTTGTTGTAGGCCCTCATTCCTCTGTTCCATACATTTCAGTCTAATATTAACCTGATATACCCATTGATAAAAAAAAAAACAAGCCATTACCTGGTTATTTCTTCTGTAATTACACTGTATTACTTAATTAGTCCCTCTTTATTATAATTTAATTACCAAGCTTTGATGTACCCACTTTCTATTTCTATAAACCCAACTTGGGTTATATCATTTTTGACTGTAAATACCTACCTCTGCGAGCATTTTGCCTAGACAATAACATGTCAGCCAGCGTCTTTCCATGGTAAATGGACTCGCATTGTCCCATTCACACAGACATTCATACTGATGGCAGTGAACATCTAAATACTATCTAATCTAATCTAACCATTCACACCACATTCACACACCCATGCACAGCACAGGGAGCAATTCGGGGTTCAGTGTCTTGCCCAAGGACACTTCAACTTGCGGAGCTGAAGAGCCGGGGATCGATCAAATGGAAGATGACCCGCTCTGCCTCTGAGTCACAGCCACCCCTGTGTGCCCCATGCATAAGGGCATTAAAAACTCACTTCCATGCGCACTGCATACCAATTCAACACTTCTGGGAAGAAAGTCTAATTTCCACCTCTATTGGATATTGGAACTTATATTATATGGACAACTTGTTCTACACAACCATCTCTCCTACAGTATTATCTTTTCATGCCCCCTTCCTCACCCCTTGGTTCAGGCAGGTCATCACTCCTGTCTCCATTGTAGTTCCCACAGAGGCCTCCGAGGTGTTGATAGTAGGAGGATGGCACTGTGATGTACAGCTTCATGTTCCAGTCATATTTTACACTCAGGCCAAAGTCAGTGGTGAGGTGAGCATAGATTCCACTCTGCGTTACAGAAACCTTGCCATCTAACAAACTGACAGGCAAGTACTGAAGTTCTCCATTCACCTGAGGGTAAAAACAGAACAATAATTCTAACAAACTGTTTATCTAACCAGAGGTGCTGTTTGCCACCACCCAAGTTTTTATTGATCTCGTTTTATTGTTGTTGTTTTCTTCCTGTTTGTTATTTATATATTAAATAAAAAACATATTATATATATATTATATATATATATATACGTTTTTTATTATTCAATATATAAACATATTATATATTGAATATATATATATTCAATATATAATAAGTTTTTTTTTTTTTTTGGTTCATATTTTGGAACTAACAGAGATTGAACCCTTGTTGTTTGTGAACTTTTGAAATAAGAAAATGTTCACATTTTGCAATTATTTTGATGGTGTGTCAGATTATATGCTTAGGGCCCCAACAGACTCTAGAATTACCTCTGTCTGTAACACTGCATATGAATAATGGTGAAACCTGTAAATGCATGTGAATACAAGCTCATTGAGAGAAGGTTGTGTGTAGTTGTTTATTTTATTTGTGAAAGTTTGCTTCAGTTGTTTTGCACTTTTTATGTGTTTAAAATAAATTAAACTTAACTAGTTGTATGAAAATTAGATTGTAAGAAAGTATCAATTCACATGAGTGTCGAGATAGGTTTGGTGATGCTGCTTCTATTTTTTTATATTGACTTTCTGAGACCTGCAGGACCCCTGACGATCTCAGCCGACATTACTGAGCTCTGTTTTAAAGCTAGAGTGAAGAATATATGAAACGACACAACTTAATTCATACATTGCACTGATAATTACATTAATTGCTTGTTCTAGCAGATTTCAGCAGAATAGGGAATCTCTTACCTGGACTTGTCTTTTGTTTCTGCCGATGTCAATTGTCTGCTTGTAAACACTGACAGTTACAATCCTCACATATGAAACTCGGCTGTTACCTCGATGGTTATTTTTGGTCGTCACAGTGAAAGGCACAAGGTCAGCAGCCATCTTTTCAACTGTTGTCATAACGTAAGTGCAGGTACCCTGAAATGAGAGGTGAATGAATGAAACAAAACCATATGTACTGCTGATTAAAGGTTATATGCACTGTGCAATAACAGCAATCTCGAAGCTCTATGAAAATCACACTGTGTGAAAAGGATCCGGACCGTACGATGTAAGCTTCAAGGCATGCTAGATTGCAACCAAATCATCACCAGACCACCTCCCTAAGGTGAGTTTGGGGCTCGTTATACTCTAATAGTCTTTGGAGTGAAATGGGTGCCGACCAAAGAAATCACACAACTGGCAAATTAAGTCGACAGGCAACCTTGTTCTTCACTTTTAACACTCCCAACAATAAGCTAGCATCTACTGGCATGCGTTTCTGTAAAGCACCTTTCACACATGCACTGCAGTCCTGAAATTATCTAGACATTACCTGGAGGAGCTGCATGTAAGAACGCTGAATCAGTTGGACCAGACATCACAAAGAGTTTACCCTCCAAGCTCTCCAGTCTGGCTAATGAGCTTATTTGTTAAAAGGGCAGGGTATTGTCCGGAGAATTTGATGATTCTATCATGTGGCTGATGCAAAACCGTAAGAATACAAACATCCAAGGGTGATTTACCAGACTACGCCAACAAAAATGTCTAACAGAGCGGTGACGAGATACGGGAACTTCCAACGGTAAGGGCTGGCGCTAAAATAGTTGAAGGAATGCCAAGTGATCGTTGTTTATGACCAAATTATGGACCGGCTACATGACTGATATAATCTGCGTCATGTCCTGCGTGTTCTACCTAGACTCCTAAACTAACAGCTCAGAGGTTAGGACAGGAACATATTGTCCAACTTCTAAATAACACTTTAGTAGCCCAATTTAGTGTCCCTGTTGGCCTCAACAAAATTCATCAAGAGACATATACTCTATACAAAATAGCTGGTGATGACTGCTAAAGCTGTCCTAACCCTACCTGGAAGTCATAGCGTCGGCCATCAAATGTTGAGTAGTGAGGGTCCCCTAGTGCATGGCAGGTTGCTGTAGTAACATGGACGCATTCTCCGTTCTCACAACGCTCCTTTGCTCGACATTTCACCTGTTCACAGGGATCTGGGGGTGGTGTAGGAGAGGTGGTGCCTGCAAGGAAATACAAAACACTATATTGGAACATGTATCCTCATTGCAGATACGTTTAATTGTGTCACTGAGTGTATTACTTATCACTTATGCACTATCAATTTTCTCTCATTCCTTGCAGCCATAAATAAAGTGGTATCTCTTTAGTCAGTAATTGAAAATAAACATTCTGCATTGTGGGATATTCATGTAGAAATATTGCAACTTAATCAATACATCGTTTTCATGCAAATGTGTCAAGAAATCTAAGTGTGTTTGTACCTTCAGAACAAACTCCAGCAATGCCATATCCTATGTGTTTTTCCCCACCATAGGCGTAGACTGCCATACGGGCATCACCTTGCACCTTCACATGACTCTGCTTTTTCCCCATTGGTACATTGGACCACACAAAACGCTTATCTGACAGGAGGTTGTTCCATTTTGGTGAGTGGCACTGTTCCTTCATGCACACCTTCACACTCCCTGCCCCCTCCTTCTCTGACAGAATAGCAACAACACTCTGAAGTCCATCCACTGTCTCCACTGCCCAATCAGTAGCAAGCTTGCAGGTAGGAGTCAGTGTAATTAGGAAAGCATCATGTGGTTTATTGTTGCTAAGAAGCAGCACCATTACTTTCTTGTTGCTCTTGACAACCAGTGGCTGTTTGTAGGCAAATGTCTGGAAGATGTCGTCCCCAGCTTTGTTCAGTTTACTGTTGGGGTAAGTGTGATAAGTTTACTCAGTTAGATAAGAGTTGTCAAGTTTAGATATATATTTTGATCGTTTCATTGAATTCATGGAAATATAACATAGTGGCATGCCTCCTATAATCTAATCAGCATAAGGTGGAACATATTGGATAATTGTTTGACAAACAATGAAGGTCCATTTCCAGGAAATCTTGTTATGGATGGAGTTTTCTCAGTTGTCATGGAGTTGACCTAACTATCACATTTCGATCATGTGATAACAGGTGACCAAGGAAATTTCTATTTTTCGGAAGGGGTAAAAATCATCTACATGACAACTGAGCAAACTCCATCAACTGATGAAGGCCACAAGATGTGATTGAAAAACATACAGAAAGTGGAGCTGGTTTTGTCAAAGTACTTCTTTCTACAGGACATATTTTCTTTGGGGAATGCAATGTGCCTTCCATAGTTTCCAAGGTTGATAAACAACCTTCAAGTTCAGTATCACAAAATTTAACATACTGAAGAAAATGCCAACACATGTCCCAACATTTAAAGGCATACTGCAATGCAGAAAACAAGCAGATACAAAAACACTGTAAGTCTAAAAGCCAGCAGAACTTTATTATAGTATATAACGTTATTTTAGTTTTAATGTTCTGAGTGTGTGCTTCTGATATTATAGGAAACACACCACTGACTATATACCGGTACCAGCATGTTCATTCATTTTTAATGTGACCCTTGAATCTATTGTGTTGTAGGCTAACACACTTTAGTTATGTGCACTTTGCAGGAGATTATTTTGGTTTTGTGTTGTCAAATTGGTGAATGTGTTTCTTAATTTGCTTGTGGTTTCTGTAGCATCAGCATTAACCTAAATGTTTCCTATGTGGTGTTTTTTCCATTAGAAAACTTAGATTGATATGTTTAACATGTTATTTTTTAGTATACACAATGTCATAATAGATGAATGGGTGGGTAGGTATGTGCACATTTGGATAGATAGATAGACAGACTGGCAGACCAACATGTAGCTTCAACAGTATATCAAAAAGAATATTAACTCAACTGTTCATTTGCGCTTAGGCCACTGAGTAATGTCAGCTTAGTGTTGTCTTCAACGGCGACTATCACTGCCCAGTTTTTGGTCGAACTGTGGCCGGTGCTGGGTACTATGTATTCTTTACCAAGGCTTGCCACAGGGGGTAACTGTTCATACAAATGTTGACAAGACGCAACAAGACGCAGACACTGGTGGCCTCCTAAGACAGCTACAGGCTGCTGGGATTTAATCTGGGTGCCTGTCAAAGTGGTAAAACTTCGCACAAGGTAAGATGAATAGGGCGCCAGAGTAACGGTCACTGCCTCCCCACGCTTCCAGCGGGCCCAACCTTTTAGGACCGCAGAAGCACTAGGTAAGATGGTGATCTGGTTCTGGCTATCACCATTAACGATAGCCAGTAGCTTGTCCGTGCCCTTATAGCCTCCAAAGGGTGTGTACACAAAGTATTCAGTACCCAGCTCTTCTGTTGGGTAAATCACCGCACCCTCTCCTGTGTCGGGGCGACGATTGAAAGACACCACAGAGATTGCAGCACTAGATGAGATTCGAATAGCTGAGTTTTCATTAACAAATGGTTTCTGCAGCTCTAATCCACATGGCAGAGAAACCCAGCGGCTTTCACCTGCAGAGAGGGTCAACCGTTTGGAGAAATCTGCTGAAGCCACCTGCAGATAAATAATTTTGGATTTGTTAAACAGGCATGGGCTACATTTTACTTTTCATAGTTATATTTGTATTTGCCAAGATGCTGGCATCTGCACAGTGTATGATTATTCAAGGCCTTGTTTACTTAAAAGTATGATTCTCACCTGTATGTGAACATTGGCTTCAGATTCCTGAGCAGTCAGAACCACATGGAGTCTGTGATCTTTTTTTATAACATGATAGTGATTAGGAAGAAATGCTGTGATGAACTCCTTTCCTGTAGAACAACCGTGACACACTGGAGAAGAGAGAAGAGACTTAAAATAAGGCATGACAAAAGATTTAGATTTAGTACTCTGTATATATACTGCTGGTCTCCTGAAGTTATACCTGCCAAGAGTGCAGCACAGATAGCCAAACACACCGCCAGAGGATTTATTTCCATAGCTAGAAGAGGGAGAGCGAGAGTGAGAGAGAGAGAGAGAGAGAGAATGGTTAAAAATATTTAAAATCAATATTCATAATGTTACATGATGGATCAAAGAGAAAAGGATTTGCCTTGGACTGTGTTTGTTATACCAAATAAACAACTGTGTGTGTATGTATGTGTGTGTGTGTGTGTTTGTGTGTGTGTGTGTGTGTGTGTGTGTGTGTGTGTGTGTGTGTGTGTGTGTGTGTCATCAAACCGACTCCAACCTGTACTATATGGATGTTAAAAGAAAAACACGCCCTGACAGAATAACTAGCTTGAGACGCTTAAAAGGGGCAATAGAACGAGTTAACCCTTATATACTGTATTTACATTATTATTTTTTTTAATGTGTATTATCTAAGTAGTATATAAAATCAGGCGCGTAAGTTAAAGGAGCCTGAAAATGTAAGACCATAGTTTTAAAAAATACTTTAAAGTTACCATGAGCCTGTAATATGGTTTTAGATGACACTGCAAAAAATGATAAGAACATCTAATAAAAAAAACAGTGCAGCTTTTTACTAAGTCAAACAAAATAAATGTAAACTAATGTTATGTATTGGTAAAGTAATGTCTTTTCTAGATTAACAACTGAAATGTGTATTATTATCATGCAGAGAAAATTAGAATCAATACTGATTAAAAAAAAAAAAAACATATTTTCTGTCATCTAAACTGAACTTCTTTTTATCTATAAACTGCCCGTAGATTTAGTACATATGAACTCCATTTCATCACCCACAGTCATAGTTCCTGGAGACTATCTCTATTACTTTATATAACTACTATAAAAAATTTAAGTTTCACACTTTCCAAAGCTGAACATTCCCGTTAAATTAGTCAAGATCCAATGTCATAATATTAAAGCTCCCTAACCACCACAATTATCACCAGAGGCATCTGTACTGTACCTGTAGCAGATCATGAAGAACACCTCAGAGGGAGGCAGGATGGAGGGATATTTATAACAGTAAGTGTGAGGCAGACGTGTAGATACACAATCACGTGCTATTCTTTTGTTCTGCTTTGTATGTTTGTTTTGTTTTTTATCTGTTGGGATTACACTGACCACAGGCAAGGTGGAGGCCTAATGTGTTTGACAATGTCACCCAGACACTTAAAACAATCAACCATCGCACCTCTTCATCCTGCAATATCATCACACCATTCCCTCGTCGTCTCATTTCAGCTGAGATGACCCTTCTTGAAATTTGTTGTTGAAGTGGTCTTTTTGCACCTGAAAATGTGTTCTTGTCATTCATAACACTGGCAGTGCATGTGTAAAATAAAGTCCTCATGAAATGTGTTTTTAATTTGCTCTCAAGAATGTCTCGAGATATTTTCTTCAAATGTGGAGCAAATTTCCTCTTGGACTAGAGGATGAACTCCTTGTTAGATTTAGGAGATTGAAGGTCAAGGCCACTGTGATGCTAGCTGTGTAAAACCCCACTGAAATCAATATTTTGTGTCAAATTATATATATATATTTTTAGTAAGTATCGGTTTAATAAGCAGGATAATAAGCAAGTGGGTCATTACTGTTAATGAAATCCCCTCAGGGTAATTCAAGACCTTTATTACCCTGTCAGTATTCCACTCACAATTCAATTCAATGTTATTTATAGTGCCAAATCATAACAAAGGTTATCTCAGGACACTTTACAGAGTAGGTATAGACCACACTCTGACCTGCTACAATGACTGGGTAGACTACCCTTTTGTGTATTGACAAGGCTTTTACTCTGTTTTAGGGAATGTGTTGTCACATAATGTTTACGGATAACATACCTCCATAAATACAATTTTAGCAGCCCCCTTATTAGAAACAGAAAGGTTGCTTGTCTGCAAGCTTTTCACCTGCACGTCTACACTTTGAAGTCAAGATTTGCGGTCAGTGTTCTAACTTCCCTGTCAGTCACATTCGTCATTAGACTAATTACAGACGTGTATAATTTATTATTATTAACAATTTATGTCAATGCCTGCGCTCATCCGTCTTCTTCTCTCTGTTTGAAAAAGGCAGTTAATTAGTTTGTTTTTTGTTCCGTAGTTGGCCTATGACTACACAACATGGCATGAGTTGACTATAAAACTAACATGTACTTAAGGTGGAGATGGGTAAACCCTCTGCTTGTGTATACAAATACAAACTATATCTGCTCTATGTACTTTATATAATAGTGTGAGTTGGCTACCTTATTTGCTCTGGACCAGCCCTTAGTTATGTAGCTATAGGACGAGACTGCCAGGGGAATTAATGTCTCTCTCCATCTGCATCATTCATGTCCCATTAATGCATGTTACTAACTTCACTTCTCACTCAGACTCCTTGTGCTTTCTGGTCTCACAGGTCTCTGCTGATCGTGTTGGGGCCTGCTGCAATAGTCCTGCTTGATGCTTGCTGCTACTACTATTATTATTATTATTATTATTATTATTATTATTATTATTATTATTATTATTCCTATGTATTTTCATGACTGTTATTAGATCTAATATTTACTGCCATAATAATACTATGAGTCATATTTGTTGTATTAGTTCTATTACAGCTATTACTACTATCCATATCATTCTATCACCCCCATCATTATTGGTGTTCATATTTTTATTACCTTAGCTGCCATTATTTCTACTTTTCATATCATTCTAGTAAATTAAATGCCATCATTTGTTAGTAATATTTATAGTATTCATATTATTACAGATAATGTTTATTCTGAGGTTGCATCCCGGTGTTTATTCTGTCTTTGAGTCTGTCTGTCTGTCTCCTTTTGTCTCCCGGCATTTTAACTCTTATTTGTCTGTCTTTATTTAATTGATCGTTAATTTAGTCAGGAAGGTCCCACTGAGATACAAGATACCTTCAGGGAGTCCTGCTTCCATGTAACGGTTGCGCATTTTATAAAAAATAAATAAAATGAAGTACAAAGGTGAGCTTTCGGAACTGAAACAACAAGTTGCTTAGATCTGACAGAATTACACCGGGATTAGATTTTAATTACGTTTTGATACATTTCACCAACATTTTATTTGAGAGATTATAAATATCTGAGGAACAGTGCTTGAATTTGAAGTGCAATTGTCGATAAAATTGTTGGTAAAAAAAAAAAGTGTTAAAACTGTTTTTGTCTTTTGCGTCTTCTCGCTTGACAATATATATTTAAAAAAAAGGTTTGGCAATTATTCAAGCCTTTATTATACAGGACAGACAGGAAATGGGGTGAGAGACATACAGCAAAGGGCCCCAGGCTGGAGTCAAACCCGCAGTCACTGCCACAAGGACCTTCAGCCTCTTTACGTGGGGCAACTGCTCTAACCACTGTGCCACCAGCTGCCCACGCAATTTATATTTTTCAGGTTTTGCAGTAAAGTAAAATGTACCAGATGATGACATGAGTTACAAAACGAAAAAGAACACACATTCATGTTTTCATGTCTACAGTTAAATGAACTGTTCATTTAGCTATTACAACAGGTTTCTGCCCAACTTCTCAACAGTGTAATTTTATCATGCGATGCAACACACTATACAGGGTTATGGCAATGCTATCACACAAAATGATAGATGGAACAACATTGCGACCAATAGGATGCATGCTCAGAACCCTTACACCGGCTGAAAATAATTATTCCCAGTTGGAGAAGGAGGGTTTAGCAGTAATGTTTGCTGTGAGGAGGTTCCACAAATACTGTAATTCTATGGTCGTAAGTATACCATTTGCACAGACAGATTTGTTACACAGAACCACCTGAGTCAACCTCATTGGAAACTCTTTTTTGCGAATGGACAGGTGCTTCAAAAACATACTGTACCAGGCAGGTGATTGGATAACCCATTCGTCTATCACACTTAAGTTAATCAGGAGAAGACAGGGAACATCTTCTCCATCGAAAAACTCCTTCAGCGCCATTTTCTTCTTTCAATGAAGAAAAACTGTAGTTGTGATAAAACTGATGCTATTGCAACATTTAAGGCAACCTCTTTAGAAACCGCCATTGTTGTTTGAGTGAGCAGCCGCCTCTTGTGTTGTCATCACCTCCCACTTTCACCATCAGTAGCGGGACGTTGGTTGGACGGGTGACTTCTAGCCGAAAACACAAATGCATTACTTGGAGCCTGACCAGATGGATTTTTGTGCTACATGTGAATGTGATTCTTGTGTGTTCACTTAATGTGAGAATTCAGCCTCTGTGAAATGTAACTGGGGATGATTCTCCCAATGCCAGCCCGAAAAATTATTTTTAAGAGCAGCTTCATCAAAGCCAACCCGGGCTCTTCCCTATGAACGCCTGGCACAAAGTTATATAAAGTGAGCAAAGCTAGATGAGGACATGGGGACTTAGACTTCCAGTTACTGACATAGAAATCTAGTCAAAACATGCATCACATGTTCAAATAAACAGAAAGGCAACGTCAACCTTTGGGAGTGGCCCGACAAGCCTCGGATGAGGCTGAATATGGATTACGCAGGATCATTTATGGGGAAAATGTTCTTGATAATAGATGCACACTCGAAAAGGGTGGATGTGCATCCTGTGAACAGTGCCGCATGTGTGGGGCCAAAGATCTCATTAGGGTCAACAGAATAGTACGCACAACGGCTGTTCCCCATCACCTGTCTTCAAGCAGCTCTGTTGAGCGAGTTCTACAAACATTCAAGAAGATGATGAAAAAGAGTGCTGAGGCAGCTAAGTATCACATGTCCTGTTAAAAGGTTTACATTTCAGTCATCCACCAAACTCTTTCCTGCTGAGATACAGTTATGGAATAAGATGCGGTCCACTCTAGACTTACTACATCCAGATTTAAACAGGAGAGTAGAAAAAAAGATGTAGAAAGAAAACCATGAAAAAAACAAAGTGCAACAAAGTGTTACTTAATAACTCAGCCTATAAAAGAGTTCAATGTTACATAACTTTATTCAAATGAACAGCAACTAAACAGGGGGTTAACTGAACAAACTGACCTGATACAATGACACATAAGGGAACACACAGCCAAACCATAGCAGCACACATGGTTTGATGATTTTGCACAACGATCCGTTGTCAGGATTCCAGTGTCCTCCGCCCTCAGTAACCCAATCAAAAATAAACACAATACAACAAACATTGCATGTGTAAATCTATACTGTTAAAATGCATGTCATTGAATGAGCATAAGGTTAAAGTAAATAAAGAGATTCCAAATCAAACTGTGTGATGTTTGTGTGACTGACTGCAAATGAGCTTAACCTGCGTACGTAGTAACTAATGAGATGAGAAAGTGTGAATAGGGCTCTAATGACCATGTATGGCTGTGGCTATTACATAGAGCCTACTAATTTTGCTCTGACATTTTTGGAGGTGTGAAGTCCCACTCGGGGAACAGCCAGCATGCTTCGCATTAAGCTATCAAGATGACCTATAACTGTCAGCGCTTGTGGTACCCCACCCTCTGTTCAAGAAAGTTGTTAATAAATACTAAATAAATATGATTCATTTTGAAATTCAACCCAGGCTCTTCATTCTTGAAGCAACAGTGTATTGTGTATATTCAACAAAACAAAAAAAGACAGTCCTATTGTTTACAGTTATTATTTACAGTCCTCTATAGCTAAATGTTTTAGATATTATCAAACTTCTAATGAACATCACTACACGCAAAATTAGAGACTAAATTATAAATACTTGATATATTCTCAAATACTGCTATTTTTATTGTTCAGAATTTGAGTATCCGCTGTGGCTATACCACTGCGTACTAGCAGGTTTTTTAAATATCCAAGGCACTTCAACAAAAACCTTTATTTTGTTAAAATAAAACAGTGAGCAAAACTAGAGAACAGTAACCATTGTGTCAGAAGAGAAGATTTAAACAATGTTTTCCAAGTGTAGAGGCCGTTGCTTTGAATGACTTCAACACATCTGTGCCCACAGGACATCACTAGTTTCTCACACTGCTCTGGTTTGATATTGGTCCATTCTTCTTCAGTCTCTTCCACAGCTCAGTAACTGTAGTGGGTTTCTTAGACTGTTACGGCCTCCAAACAATTAAATAAATTGACTAGTGGCTCAAACTGGAGACCGAAACATAAAAGAAGGACACCAAAGAAGACAGAACTTTTAACAGTTTTTATTAAACAACTTCTCCCAACAGGAAACAAACATTCCTGAAGGACAACTAGCAAAATACAAATAAAGCTCTTCCCAAAAAAGAAATCAGCAAACCCAAAATGGGACCTGGAGATGCCGGCCAAACTCAGCAAAAATGGAGGGAGGGGGGGGGGGGGGGGGGGGGGGGAAACCAGGCCACCTCTTATAGGGACGTCGGAGCTGGCCCCCCTCCCTACCTAACAAAACCAAATTATAAACTAAAAACCAAACGAAGAAAGAAGGCTGCTGGCCATCTCCAGGCCAAAAATAAAGCAACTACTAAAACAAAGATTTTAACAAATCATAATGTGGGACCAAAGGTGCTGGTGGGTCTGTGTCTCTCGAGGGAATGGTCTTGCTTGCTTTATATAGCAGGTTGGCAATCAGGGAGTTGATCGGCTGCAGGTGTGTCAGCCTGATTGCCAGCCTGCTGAGAAAAGGGAAAACAGGTTAAGGCACATGGAGGAGATCTTTCATGGCCACACGCAACATAGACACATCTTAGATATTCTCTGTGGGGTTCAGAGCATATTGACTACATGCAATTAATTTATTCATTAATTTCAACATTGTTTATTCATTGTTGTTATATTTATTGTGGATTATTATTTGTTGCTTATTCCTATAATTTTTCTACCAGATTTAAACTTCCCTTTAACATCTGCTTTGTTTGGTTGTTAGGTTTATTTCATTAATGCTTCATTAATGATAGGCAGTGTAAGAGCACACCTGTCTTCCCAGGCTATGAGTAAAAGAGTTACTGTAGATGATTACTGTATCATGAAATGTCCCGTGTTGAAGTCTGTCCTCTGTGACGTTTTCACTATAAATGAGTCTCAGTATCAACAGCATATTATAATAACCTCTTGATATTTGAGTACCAAGAAGAACAATGGAAGGTATGCATGAGAAATGTAGGCTAATACATTTCAATATTATTAAACTATTAAAATAAGTCTATCAGACAAACCTACCCTGTAAACAAGCCTAGGTAGACCTAGATAGAGCTATTGTGTAATGTAATAGAATAAATATACATAAATGGGATGATAGGTTAACAAAAAGCACAACATGATAAACGCACAGAGCCAGGGGACTCGCCTTCTTCTTCACCCTCCAAAGAACGAACGAAAGGAACGAACCATAAGATCCGGCTCTTTTCACGCCCCCTCTTCACTTGTGCGCGCTCTCGCGAAGCTCGCGCACTTCACGGAAGTGACGCAGAAAAGCATTTTTTTCCTCAAAAATATTTAAATTAATTTGCTTTTTTAAAAGAAACAATCACACGTTGACTGTAGTGAGTGTGATCTACATTGTTGTGACTGCCTGTTGATATATTATTAATTAGAAAAAAAAATTGTTGTCATTTTTACGCGGGAGGTCAAAGGTTACAAACAAAATGGCTGCACACACCGGAGCCGCGGACACAATGCTATGAGGAGCCAGATAGTGAGGGTCTATTTGGATGTTTTGGTCCACGGCGACCGCAGCAGTCATTATTATCTCCTAAACAATAGCGACTGTTAGTCATGGCCGATTTATATTTATGGATAAATCCACTGTGGTCGCAATAAAAACACTGTGCAGCGGTGTCTCTCTGGTGGTTACAAAGCACTCTGCAAAGACTTACGTTAACGGGAGTCACAGTGCTGGTTGTTGCGTTTTACTCCGACCATCGTTATACTGTTGCGTGTAACTAATACTTTTGTTAATGTCGAAGTACAGAAGAGGGCACTTTTATTGTTTTACTTTCTGCAGTCGAGTTTCCTGAATCTAAGTGACACCGCTGTTGAGAAGGAAACATCACAGAGCTGATGTAATGGCATGTTGAACCTTCAGTCAAGAGACAACAACAAGACACGAGGATGAACAGGAAGAAGGATAAAGGATTTGAGAGCCCGCGCCCCTTTAAATTATAAGTATTTTTTATACAATTGTATCATTGTTGGCGTAAAATGGATGAAATGGTTTGCAGTCATGTTTGATAGTAAAGTAAAGGTACCATTTGTATAGAGCACAGGCAGTCACGTTACCAGTGTCCTACAAAAACAGCTCTCTGCTTATTGACTGATAAGGAGTAAGTTCTCGATAAATTACATTTAAGTTCATATCACATACTGACATTGTTATTTCTGTCATTGCCTTTACGACCCACCAGGTGGTGTGCATCAACCACATCAACTTCCAGAGGAAGTCTGTCATCGTGAGTACAGAAGTTACAGTATATCAACAAGCCTTTCATAGTTGACTGTGTTCCTTCTCGTTTGTCCACCTACACCTATTTACATAACACGTTCATTCAATCAGTGAGAATTATGACATGTAATTAAAAACAATTATGTCGTAAATTTAAAAAAATCAAAACCAAATGTATTAAATAATTAGTCTAATGATTCATACTATGTATTTGCTAAATGTTCTGCAGGCTTGAGGATGTTACAGTGCTACAGAATTATGTAGAAAGTAGGACATGGACAACTACTACCTTGATAAAGCCAGCACAGATAATTATGTTCAGAACAAACCCTTTTATTCAGTTCACCTCATCCTGAAAATCACTTCAGCTACGTAGCACAATTGTTGTCCTTTTTCCATCTCTTTTGCATCCTTTAGGGCTTTGTTGAGCTGACCATTTTCCCCACAGTGGTCAACCTGAACAGGATCAAGCTTAACAGTAAACAGTGCCGCATCTACAGGGTCCGAGTGAATGAACTCGAAGCCCCATTCATTTACAATGATCCCACACTGGAGGTGTGCCACCATGAGTCCAAGCAGTGAGTATTGTCAGTGCTCTGTCTTCTTGGATGCCTATTTTAGTGTTACATGAAGTTTTGCAATCATAGGTTGTAATGTGTGCCATAGACTTTTAATTCTCAGTCTACAAATTAGGTCCTACTATGTCACATTAGAAGTGGACTAGAAACGGAGAGAAAGCGCCCTTAGCTCCCTTAACATGTCACTAGGACCGGGGATGATATCATTGTCTGGCTGCTTTAAGAGAAACTGTATGGTGGCAATATGATCATTCTGTGTAAATGTTTTGTGTCTACGTAGGAGGAACCTCAACTATTTCTCTAGTGCCTACACTGCAGCAGTGAGTGCTGTAGACCCTGATGCAGGACATGGGGAGCTGGTCATTAAAGTTCCCTCTGAACTCTGGAAACAAGGCGATGGTAAGACAGTGACATAAAGGCCACAAAAAAAAGCAAGCAGGGTTGTTTTGGATCATTAACAGTGTAAAACGAGGATTCAGAAGTGTTTTTTTGCCGCATCATTCACTGTCATTTCAAAGTGACCATATTCACCAGATTGCTATATAAAAAAAAGAAGAATTAAATTCCATGTAAAAACGGTTTCTTACTTACAGAAATGAAACTATAAGATCATGACCAATGTTTCTGTGTTTTGTGTCTCCAGATTTGAAAGTTTTAAAAGTGTACATAGAATTTTCCCTGGACCAGCCGAAGGGAGGTCTCCACTTTGTTGTTCCGGATGTGGAAGGTAGCATGGCGGAGAGAGGAGCTCATGTGTTCTCCTTCGGATACCAGAACTCCACCAGGTATAGAAACAGTGACTGACCATGGTTTACAGTATTGATTCAAATAATACATTCTTCAGTTCCACAATGACAGAATACATAAAACTGGAGATCAAACCCTGTTGTGTATGGGAGCATATCTATGCTCCGAGGGTCCAGTGTTCAATATGCTGATGCTTTCAAATTTGCAGGCAAGAGTTTTCTTGACCACAGAGGCTAAGAGCCCGTCCTCACGAAGACGTGTTTTGCTTTAACTGCAAATGTTTTTTTTTTTAATTGATTTGGCCAATCATCCACACGTATGCAGCGTTATAGGTCTTTCTCTCGACTGCCTGGGAGTGCTTTGGGGTGGGGGAGGGACTCAAAGGGGCACAGTAACTGCAGACAAATTTAGCAACCGTTTCTGGTGTTATTGGAGACTTTTGTGGTGTTTTTTCCCCACTCTGGGACCTCCTATAACACCGCATCCGTGTGGATGATTGGCCAAAAACGATAAACTTTTGCGGTTATGGCAAAACACATCTTTGTGTGGACAAGCCCTAAATGTGTTTCTTACCATTCAAAGGGCATTTGAAACGACAGTCTCCATTTGTTCTTTTGCAATTTAAACTGCAAAGACAGCCCTTACCAATGTCTTGCCGTGTTAGTTTACATCAAGATTCACATATGAGACTCATATCCTTTGTCACCCTTCATGGCTGCAGGGCATGGAGCATCGGAGGTCTGCCATCTGTACACACTGCCATGACACACAGCTGGATTTAAATCCGCAAACTATCTCTTTAATTACGTTGTAATAAGGCCTCCTACTTCATAGTCTGTCATGTAATAACTCTTAGACCCTTTTACTCTTTTTCTACCTCTATGATCAGTATCTTCACTCCTTTCTTCTCCACATTAAAGCCAATGATAGCAGTGTTCAGTGCATTCATTTGCCGTAATTGCATGTGTTCAAAACTTATCATATTCTCTCCTCCCCCAGATTCTGGTTCCCCTGCGTAGACTCCTACTCAGAGCTATGCACGTGGAAGCTGGAGTTCACTGTGGATGCTTCCATGGTAGCGGTGTCCTGTGGTGATCTGGTGGAGACCATCTACACCCATGACATGAGGAAGAAGACTTTCCACTATGTCCTTCCCATCCCCACTGCAGCCCCCAACATCTCCCTGGCTGTGGGGCCTTTTGAAATCCTTGTGGATCCTTACATGCATGAGGTGGGTTTACAATTTGCGGTTTCTGCATGTAGTTTGGGAAGCTGGAAAGGAACCATATTCCAAAGTTTTTGACGTCTATGTCAGAGCATTACTCTTTATCTTCTATCATTTCTGTAATGTGACAGAGTAAAACAGAATCTGTGGACCATGTGTTACAAGAGGGATTTAAATCAAATATGCAGATCTTTAGAACTGACTGTCGGCTTCAACATACACCTCCCTCACTTGTGTCAGGAGCAGAATAAAAGAAATGAACAGATTAAATCTCAACCACATTCAATGGAAATGTAAACAAAGTTTACATAGTTCACAAAGACAAATATCCAACACATACTTCCTACTAAGATATTGCTCTGCTTGTTACCTATGAGCTACCAGTTGAGTGTGGTCATCAAAAAAAGTAATCAAAAATATTTTTACATTTTACTGGAAGACTGAAGAGAATTGTTTTTGATATTCAAATACTAAAGATACTTTTTGACACATGGGACCTTGGAATATATATATATATATATATAATTTATCTATGTCTTAAACATAGACTGTATAAAAGTGTCTTAAATAACACAAGTTCTGGCAATTTGCAATTTTCTGTTTTATGCGTCATTCCTACGTGGCAACATCTTTGAACCTTAGAAAGACCAGATACCTTCTGGTCTTATCGTAACAAACACATGTGATAAGAGGGAAAAAAATAGAAATTATTTTATTTTTTACCAGAACGATTGTTTTACAACACCACAAACTACTGCCATCTGTAAAACAACATTTTATCTGAACAAAAACCTACTACTGCTACTTACTATAGGTCTGATATAATAGTAGTAATATTTTGTCCATCCTTTATGTATTTTCTACTAATGACCACTAGATGTCCCTAAACACACATAGCAGTATTGAAGATGTATTTAATTCAGTGAAGTAGTATAGTATATGGGCACCCTGCCAATGTAATGTGTAATAGTAGTAAATGCACTAATGAAACATAAAGGGGACATCTTTCGTTCATCACGTTTGACATTTGTATTACTGCTAGGCTCTCACCAGAGAGTTAGCTTTTAACTGCAACTTTAAATCTTTTTTTATGGACATTTTTCACTTTTGACCTTTTTCTGACATTATACTGAACTAATAGCTATAACATTGTACTTTGTCTCGTCTCAGGTGACCCATTTCTGCCTGCCGCAGCTACTGCCCCTGCTCAAACACTCCATGTCTTACCTACATGAGATCTTTGAGTTCTATGAGGAGATTCTGACATGCCGTTACCCTTATGCATGCTTCAAGACTGTGTTTGTGGATGAGGCCTATGTACAACTGTCCTCCTATGCTTCCATGAGTATCTTCAGGTAAGCATTAGATGGAGTGTGTGCCTGACTCTGGCAAAATAGGATTGGTAAATTTCTGTTCACTACATACATGTTTATGCAAGACATTCCCCGCCGTAGACAACTGGCAGTGTTTACCTGTCATTGAATCAGATTGTAGTTGTATAATATTCATTCACTGTATTCATGTCATTTTGATTCAGCTGGAGTTGTTGGCTTTGTTTTTCAGTACCAACCTGCTCCACAGCGCTACGATCATAGACCAGACCCCGCTGACACGGCGCTGTCTGGCACAGGCCTTGGCTCAGCAGTTCTTTGGCTGTTTCATCTCCAGAATGTCATGGTGAGACTGAACACAGTGAGGCTCTCAAGTGTGAGACAGGAAGTCTAAGCCACGCAAGCAGAAATGCCTATTGAAGGCTTATTTCTCATTGGCTCATGCAGGTGCATATATCTGCGTCTACCACAAGACAAACTTCAAATTAATAACAAAAAGTAACAAAAACAGTTGATTTCTGGGTTTGAGAGGGTAGAGTATAGAACATCACATTTTCTTGATCATGCATACCTGAACCAGATATGAGACTAGCTCTGGTCTAAAGGTCTCGAGATCCATTGAACAAAGTGATTGATGCCGAACATTACCTTTCTGAAACGGACAATCAGACAACACGCCCACTTGACACAGTGTCTTTGCGAAGTTGTAAGCATGTAGTGTTTGAACTTCTTTCATTCTTCATAATTCTTCTTCATAACAATTACTTCTGCCACTTCTCACGTGTATAACCGCAATGCCTAAAATTCGTGTCTTAGCCCTCTCAATGAAAGCAGGCCACCTTTGAGTGCAGTCGTTCAAATCAGGTATGAATACTGTAGCCTTTAAATGCGATCAGACAGTGTGTTGTACCAACTAGTTCTCCTGAACATTTCTGAGTCCCCGCCTAACCTTAATTAACATTAGAAGCCAGAGTTGTATGAAATGGAAAAGTACTGTCTTTATTGTTTGGAAGCATACTCGCATAACAAACAAACCACATTCAACAGAGTTCAGCAATTCTTCAATTTCATTCTGGTCTTTTTTGAGAAGTGTGGTAACATTTAGCCCCGCAGACCTTTTTCATATAGGTCCGGTGATGACAGATTTACAACAGACCAAATTTTTTTTTGGCAGTGCTTGGAGTCAGAAGTCAAGCCAGCAGCGGTCTGACTGACTGTATTTGTCGACATGATGGATCGCAGTGTTACTTCTTGGCAACTTGGCCTGTGTGGGCAACGTGTGTGAGAGACTAAGAAATAATTTATGGGGGGTTGCTTGTGTTAAAAGATCCATTAGTAGGACTTTAACACTCTCTAGTGCTGCAATTACTGTGGAGAGAAATGCTTTGCTGTCCTTCCCCTCTTCTCCTCTCTGACCTCTAAACACACATCAGATGTGGGGCCTTGGTTTGCTTATGTTGTTGAGCTGGCTGGTGTCGTGTCAGAAAAGACCTCAGGAAAGTCAGATCTCTTTGATTTTAGCAAAGCATGCCGCTGCCTGCTAGCAATTAATCAGAGTGGGGGTTAACTGGGAATTGTAATTGAAAACAGGTTAGGCTCAGTAGCCCGTCAGACATAAAAGAGAAGCCACAAGACAAAGAGAAACTGCTCTTTTTTCAATTCTGCGTAACCATATTGACAGTCTGAAGGTGGCTATGAGCTTTAGAAAACAAGACCTTGTTTATTTTATCTCTGCTTAATGTGTCGGTCTAATAGAAGATGAACCAAGTTTTCCTCTTAATGAATGTCTGCTGATGTGAAGATGGGCCTAATATGCTGTGCTTTAGGGCATTGTGCAGTTTTCCAAGCCTGAATTCGAGAAAGAGTGGATCAGATCTTTATCGGAAAATACTCCCATGCTCTCCATCATGTCGATTAAAGCAGATTAAATCTTCCTTTACGACATGAGTGAGACTGGATTCAGTTCAGCATCAAGCGGTGAAACCACCAAGGTTGAATCAGTGTATTGTCTCTTTTTTTTTTTTTACAAGCTAATAAATCCAGGCTGATAAATTTATGAGAGTTGTGTTTGCTGTGCCAGGTTTCTTCCTAGAATTACCACAAGGGTAACATTCCCAATTTCATAGTGATGAAGCAACACGTGTGGCTTTAAATATATTAAAAAGGGTCTCCAGTTTTTAAGAGTTCAAAACAGTGTGGGCCACAGGGTCTGCTCTCAGTTTCAAGGTGTTCACACTAATGATTGCATATTCCTTTTTATTCTGGCCTGTTTGCTGTCTTCACACTTATTGGTTGCCACGGCCTGAATAATTGCAGGACTGACAGAGCTCAACGCTAACTTTTAAAAGATGTTGTCAGTCTTGCAACCGAGCATCAGGTTTTGGTGACTGAAACTTAAAGTATGGTTGCCATTTTAAGTCACCTTAAATTTTTAGAAATTAGGTCACTATGCAGTTTTATGGCTTAATAATTAAAATGGGACACAAAATACCCCCTAATTTATACATTTCTTTTCTGTTTTTCATTCTTCAGGTTCATCTGGATCTCTATCAGTTGAATCACTTTGCACAATAGTGTGTGATGTTGATGGGTTAGTCAGACTTTTTACCCCACAGTGAATCAACTAAATTTCATTCCCCATTGTCTCTAAAACAGATGCCCTTGCACATGCGAATAAGTGCACCAATGAATGTGCAGTGCTGCTACATGCAGTTGTCTGGTTCTTGTTCTAAATGTAACAAAAATATTGAAATATTTTTTGCTGTCCCTGTTTTTTACATGTTAAAAAGTGGTGTCCACTGATGGCAACCTAAGGCCAAGAACTGGTTGCTAATTTCTCAAAATGGTGGCCAATGGCAACCCGATAACTGATACTGTCGAGCCTGGAGTCTGAAGTTCATTTGCGAATATTCAGTCTGAATAATTCCTGAAAGCTTGGATGTTTCCCATTACAGAACTAAAGCCACCCCTGATGAATTGATTGATGTTTTGTAATGATTTGTATTTTGTGAGCTGAGATTGCATTGACATAATATATTTTTTACTTCTGAAGGGGCGATGAGTGGGTGTTGAAGGGAATCTCAGGCTACATCTATGGCCTCTACCTAAAGAAGACCTTTGGAGTCAATGAGTACCGGCACTGGATCAAAGAGGTAACCGTTTTTTGTTTAAACTGTCAACTTACAAGGTTTCTCCAGGAAATTGGTCAGCAGAGGTGGTAATAGTAGCCCAACTACTACAGTGCAACAGTGAAGGCTTTATCTCACTTTTAGCCCTTACTCTCCCATAAAAACAGACTTTGTGATGTGCCATGTAAATTTACTAAACTACTCACCTGCTTAACTGAATCTATGCTGATGCATCTGATCTTATTTATATTATGCACCTTTCACTATTTTTACATTTTATTAACAAACTGATTACTTAATAGATAGTGAAAATAATTGTTGTTTGCAGCCCAACAAATGATGTGCATGAGATGCAAAAAAAAAGTAAAGAACTGAATTCAAATATTTCCTGAATTTTTGTTTGTGTTAATTAATATTATTGTTTCCCAGGAGTTGGACAAGATCGTGGAATATGAACTAAAGATGGGAGGAGTTCTTTTGCACCCAACTTTCAGTGGAGGCAAAGAGAAGGACAAGTAACACATTCAATTTCAATTTGAACCCCTATGCATCACTAACAGTAATTTAGTTTTAACATCTGAAGTATAAGTAACACGTCTTTTTCTGGATCATAATTGTATGACACACTGACCTAAATTTTTTCTCTCTTCAGTCCAACTCCCCACCTCCACTTCTCCATCAAGCACCCCCACACTTTGTCCTGGGAGTACTTCAAGATGTTCCAGTGCAAGGCCCATCTGGTGATGAGGCTGATAGAAAACAGGATCAGCATGGAGTTCATGTTGCAGGTTAGACACAACCAGCATTTTCTTGTCTTCTGCCTCTCTAATCGTCTAAGTTAGAATATGTTAACTATATAGTAAAAGAAATGGTTTCATCTTCATTTGAATTCTATGTTTTCTGCTGTCCTCTGTGCTGCCGTCCTGTAGGTTTTCAACAAGCTTCTGAGCCTGGCTAGTACAGCCTCATCCCAGAAGTACCAGAGTCACATGTGGAGCCAGATGCTTCTGTCGACTCACGCCTTCCTCAAATCCATCTCCAATGTTTCAGGCAAAGACATTGGCCCCCTCATCAAACAATGGGTGTATCCTTTTATCTGTAATGGATCTCTGTTTTCAAAGGTAGAGGTTGTTAATGAACTAGTTGCGCTCTGTTACCTTAGTTGGGAGCAATAGAGGTTAAATGCTTAGTCATGTCCGACCTTAAATTATCTTTAAAATAAAGCACATGGCAGGTTTTTTTCTGTAGCCTCGTGACTCAATTCCCCTAACTTGTAACGACTTTCCCTCATGTCATAAGATGTCCTAAGAAATGAAAACACCTTTGTGAAATAAAACTAAATATTACGTTTTTAAAAATTCACCAGTTTTCTCTCTGTAATAAGGTTGTCACGATACCAGAATGTTAAACTTACTATTATACTATTACTTTAAAAAAACACGATACCCGAGACCTCTTTCAATATTACAGCAAAAAAATTCTTGCAACACAAAATAGGATCATTTTTATTATCCACATTTTTAATTAAAGACCTGCACAGAGTGCTCATGCAGAAAGTGACTCAACACATAGCAACACACTGTTGATTTCTTCCCCATTGTTTCATCTGTGCAGCCTTGGGTTTAAAATCTGATTGTCGATGTGCTTTATCTAGCTTCAATACTATTGAATGTGGATATGGTATCATTTTGAAACGTGGTTTTGAAAAGTATTGTTTACTTTAATACTTTTGACAACCCTACCGTGCAATATTATTAGTAAAGGAAACTCGCCGTAACATTCTTTTCTCAGGCTGTTCTCAGTTATCTTGGTTAACTTTAACTTCTCACTCAGAGACCAAAGTGCTGTGGTGAAATTTTTTGGCAGTTTTGCCTTCAACAGGAAGAGGAACGTGCTTGAGCTGGAGATCCGTCAGGACTACACATCATCTGGAACTCAGAAATATGTGGTGAGCGTGTTGTCTGTGTCTAGAGTATCTGAAAGAAGTGGAAGTTGTTTGTTTCAGGCTCAAGTGAGAATAGTCTACCTAGTCCGCATGCCCAAGATCACGATAATATTAGCCAATGAATGGATTAGTTTGTTTTTTTAAAAGAAAAAATCCTCTGCAATCTTGCATGCCAGGTACCAAATATGGCACAAAAAGTGCTGTTCTTCCTGAAACGTGTTTGAAGAGTGTATCTTTCCCTACAAAGGAGACCTGTTTTAAATGACTTAAACAGATAAATTAGTAATGGTACAATGTCTGTAAGGGGCTAAAAGCACCATTACATTATTCATTATTACTGTGGCTGTCATATGTATATCAAGTGTATATTTCCCTGCAGGGTCCCATCAAAGTGACAGTGCAGGAGCTAGATGGATCCTTCAACCATACACTGCAAATCGAGGAGAACAGCCTCAAACATGACATACCCTGTCATTCCAAGAGCAGACGGTACGTCCTACAGCAGAACGCGTTCACTCATTCTCTCACGATTAGTGACTGCTGTATTTTATTATATTACACGATATTGTGTAACAAAGAGCGAGTCATTATTGCAAAATTATTTACAATAATGACTAGCTCGCTCTACGTTATCCTGCTTATTACATGGCTACTTACTAAAGAAATCAATAATTTGAAACAAAATATTGATTTAAATTGATTTTATTGATTTTAAAATGGTCCTTCACAGTCTATTGTCATAAATGCGTCCATAGGAACGGTCTGATAGTCATAGCAGCGGTCTTCTCTTTAGAAATATCAGACCATAGAATGCCATAATTGACCAATCAGAATCGAGAATTCAACAAAGCTGTGTAATGATACATTTTATAGAATACTTACAACATTCATACAGAGATAGTTATATATTATGTATCATACTCTTTTCTAGAACACTGTGATAGTTTGTGCCATATTATTCTTGCATATAAATACAACATTACATTATGTATATAACATAATATTAATGATGTATCTCATATGTGATCCTCTATCATGCTCCACTACCTATGGTGTCCAGTAACTAGACTCTGTTGACTTACTGCTACTGATCTCATCAATATGTCACCTTGCCTAGACATACTGCACCGTTGGTCTAAAGTGCACACTTGTCATGGGTGATGTACAGTATGTTTAATGCTTGCCATGTGGTTTTGACTTGAATTGATCCTCTATAGTTTTCTTTTCTTATTTTTTTAGTTTTCATAATTTATTATACTTTGTAGTTTTTCATTTCTTACATTTTTCCTATTTATCTGTACTATTCTCTGTGTCTATGGTGCTGCAAAGACTATAATGTCCAACCTTTACTTTGAAGTTTCTTTGTGGCTCTGTGGTGCCTACTGATAATCTAGTTAGTTTCTAGTCCATCTTTGCCTCAACAAAAAAGAGTTCAAAAAAAGAATGTGCCCCGTGTTAGTTTTTGTTTGACTGATTGTCACTGATTGTTGTTGTTTTCTTGTCCCAGAAACAAGAAAAAGAAGATTCCCCTGATGAATGGAGAGGAAGTTGACATGGATTTATCGGCAATGGAGTAAGACACTACCACTGTCACATAATATCCTGGAATTTAGTTATTATCCTATCATTATATTAGTATATTATGTGAATGCTGTTTTTACCAGGTGTGAAGTTTTCAAAACATTTGTCTATTGTTGCTGAAACAAACTGGGCCTCTATCTGCTGAGCTGTCACATACACATGACTCATATCTCATAGCTACACCTTTTTAAGATCCAATGTTGTGTGAAAGCACTAATAGATCACTGCAGCTAAATAGAGTTACCTGCATAAGTCCGAGTTCTTCTTTTTAACTTTGCTTCACTGTGTTTTTCTCCTCCTACGTCTGCAGTGCTGACTCTCCTCTCCTCTGGATCCGGATTGATCCAGACATGTCCATTCTGAGGAAGGTGGAGTTCGAGCAGGCTGACTTCATGTGGCAGTATCAGCTGCGCTATGAGAGGGACGTAGTTGCACAGGTGGGCTAATGGGCAAGCATCCAGCATAAATCATTAAACCAATTTTGTTTTCTTATACATCCACATGGACCTCATCAACTGGCAATCTGTTCAGGTTTTAGGCAAATCACTGCAATCCTAATGTGTGCTTGCTGTAGGCTCACGTTTGGCAAAATACCCAGCTTTGCTAAGTTAATGCCAAACAAACTATTTATCTCCCTTCACTCTCTTTTATTAGCCATGAGCAATTCAACACATGTTGATAACAGCTTTTTCATTTTTAGCCGACTGTCACGGTCGCAGGTCAAAGTCTGATACATTTAATTAAAGTTTCACACCGTATATTCTGCGGCTCATTTCATTTTCAGGTTCTAGCTACAGGTTTTGATCATTAATCAGGCTGCTACTATAAACGGGAGTGTTTCAGCTTTCTCAGCTGAAAAAAAGCTGTTTCAACATCTTTGAATTGGACTGTTTTAGCCTTTTGTCACTTGCAAATTTTGAACGGTAAATGTAGTAATAATTGATAAAGGTGTATTTAGTACTGGATTTGAACAGGATAAAATGCCACTGAACCACATCCCTAGCTTTTTGTTTGTTGTTCAGATCAGATGAGCATGTACTTTATCTCTCTGCTAGGAGGAGTCCATCTCAGCATTGGAAAAGTTCCCAACACCTGCTTCCAGACTGGCTCTGACTGACATCCTAGAGCAAGAACAGTGTTTCTACAAAGTCCGCATGCAGGCCTGCTTCTGTTTGGCCAAGGTATGTGTCAGTCTGTGTGTGTGTTTTGTGTATTTCAGCGACACTGTAGCTGAATGTTTTTAAAACAACATCTTGACCTAGCTCAGTGTGACATTGCAGGGTCCACAATAAATTTACCACACGTTTGGAAACACACGATACACAATATGACGAGCAGTCTCCTCAGGTGTCATGTAAAGCTTCACTGGGTTTAGGATTCTTCAATGACTTGTTAAAAAGAGTTGTTTGAGTTTGTGGCTGCAGGCAAAGAGGGGACTGGTTCTGTTGAGCCTTTCTCAATACCGATACTGAAACGATTCCACAGAAGAAAACTAAAACATCATCAAAAGTAATGGAATAAAATATTAGATGACATAACGCAGAACTTTTTCAATTATTAATTTTCTTTTTATTAATTAAAATGCTTAAACTTAAAAAGTCAAAATAAAAATATATTTTGTAAAAGCTGTTGAGCTTTACTTAACATGTTATAAAGTACAACACAAATGACCCAGACCTGGTGGAGGTCTGTGCTCTAATCAGACCATTTTCTACTGATATAAATTACAATGTATATTATACATTATAACATGCTATGATTATATTACCTGTACTGATTGACCTAAAATTGATCATTTATAACTGGTGCTGTTGATCAGCATACTTGTGAACACCAGTGCATGTTATGGTAAAGTTAATGTTACCAGTGTGAACAAAATAAACACTCGCGAGTTAACGTTACATCCGGGGGTTATTTATGTTATCTGTCGCTAACTTGCATTTCTTTGAACTCTTTGAACAAGTCCACATGTCTGTCAGCTAGATGTTTCTCCAAGTTGGACGTGTTGGCTCCCTTGGTTCATATTGTTTTAAAGCATTGTTTACAGACGGGCTTTGTGGTGTCAGTGGGCTTCGTTTTTGCTCGGGCGTCTCCTTATCACCCAGCCTAGGATGGTCGCCAGGAGCACTCATGCCACTTTCAGCCGTGTCTGTCTTGCTCTGTGACTGTCTGTTACTATGAAACCACGCCCACTCTGGCTGTAGGCAGTGATGAAGCAGAGAGAAGCTGCACACAGACATGCTGCCTGTGGTTGCACAAAGTTCATAACGTACTAATAAAACGTGAAAAAGTATTATTTTTAACGGCTGGGTACCGCGGTACCTTTCTAGTATCAGTTACCGTGCAACACTAGATGACTGTGTAGACTTGCTTGAACTCTGTTACACAACTTCATATCGAAACTATGTCTCTTGGCAAAACAGGTTAAAGTACATGATTCAAGAAAGGTTTCTCATACCAGAGGGGTTGTTGCTATTGGAACCTGATATGCAGAGATGACAATTGGCACTTATTTAGTTTTTTAATTGTTTAGTCGTATAGGAATTGTGTTAAGTTACTGCTGATCAAAACCAAATATTTCCTGATTTTGCTGCTTTATAGTAAAAGCTTTTGAATAACAAAATAAAATAGGACTCTCATTGTGTCCTTCGCAGATTCACACCATTACTTACAGCTGTCCACTTGTGATTGGATCACTCAAGATGGATTTTAGAAACGGGTCTGAACAAGACTTTAGAGACTCTGAAACTAACAAGACTTAGCTCTGAAAGTTTGAAATTCTTTTTAGAAACGTGTCATTTATAATTGAAGGTGACAGACTTAACCTTTTTCCTGACAGTTTTGGTAAAAATCTTATTTTGTACAAAATCTTTAGTTCAAACAATATTTTGAAAGGGGCTACAGTATGAGAACAACATGTAATGTCCCAGCCAGCAAGGCCACCCACCACATGCTGCTCAGTTGACTGAATAATCCTATTCTGTGGCTACAGGAAATTCTCTATTCTCTGGATTTGGTCTATTCCAACTTTAACCCCACTGGATTTCCGCCATTCGGGTTCCACCTGAACCAATATTTTCACAACATGATAAACTGAGAGGAGGTTGAAATTGCAGCACTTCACTTCTTTCATTAAGTTGCTGTGTTTGGCCACAGAACCCCCAACAGACTCCATCGCAATGGCTTTTGGTATATGCTCCACACACACACGCACACAGATTGGCATACAGGCTCATATACAGAGACATACACACACTCTCCCACTCCCAGTCTTACATACCCACATAGACCACAAAGTGAAATATGACTGACCTCAGATGGACTTGGCTGGGTTATGATTGGTTGGGATGGCATTTACTTGCTTGTTATTGATAGAAACTGTGGGATGAAAGAAAGAGCAGCCTGGGGCTGAAATTGTGGCAAATGCATGCACATGTTAAAAACTCTGACACAAAAAATACAGATGTATTCATGCATGCGTTCACACACACATACAAAAACATTCCGGTGTGCATGCCCCCCTTTATTTACCTTACCAAATGACAACATCCTGTGTCGGTGGCCCTTGCCCTATATTACCACATTAACATAAATTCCCCAATATCCTGTTGGAACCCAAAGACCACTGGAGCCACTGGTCTTCATGCCTGTGGAAACATTATGTGCTGCTTGTGTTCATTTGCCCTTTACTTGCCGTTCAGTTCTCACTACAGAAATTATAAAGGGCAGAAAACATAGTTATACAACATTCTTGGCTTGTCATTTGAGTGCAACGTCATATATCTCCGGTAACTACCATAGCTCTAGAGAGTTCAGCTGACCTTATTTTACAGTCGTGACCGAAAATGGAGGGCACACAGATGCCGTCCAACTTGAACAGAACTAAACTTAACTGACTGAAGTAGAAGTGTCTTTTTCTCTTCCCGTGTGTGCACGTAAACCTTGCAGATAGCCAATGCTATGGTGAGCACGTGGCAGGGCCCGCCGGCTATGAAGTCCCTATTTACCCGAATGTTCTGCTGTAAGAGTTGCCCTAACATCGTCAAGACCAACAACTTCATCAACTTCCAGAGTTACTTCCTGCAAAAGGTACATCAGACAACCAAAATACACCGACATGGACACACAGTTGGAAAACACACTAGTTCTCAGTACTGTAATCCCTAACAGCTTCATTAACTTATCGCAGATGTATCAGTATTGGCGTATATGTCTGCTGATAACATACATATCAGTACAGAAATACCAGAAGTATGTTTTGAGACTTGTAAACAGGGTTTTCCTATTTGTTGTTAGTATATTGTCCACCAGAGAGCCCTGATAAGTTGATTTTCAGCAGGTAAATGTCCCACTTCCAATTCCTATATAACCACATTTAAGCATCCATATCAAAATTACAGTAGCAGTAGGGCTCTACTTAAAAGGGCCATGTGCTACATTGAAGCCAATTGTGAAATTGAGATGTATAATAGTTTCTCCATTTTTTTCGTATCCTTATCATGATTATTGTTTGCCCTTTTTTTCCCCCATGTCAGACGATGCCTGTTGCCATGGCGTTACTTAGAGATGTCCAGAACCTCTGTCCCAAAGATGTCCTCAACTTCATCCTTGACCTCATCAAGTATAACGACAACAGGAAAAACAAAGTAAAGACTCACATTCACACACACTTCTACTCTAACACGGTAACTCTTAAAGACATAACATTATGGCCTTTAGCTAAAGCTATACAATACATAGTATTTTTCATTTTCAAGTTATAGTAAAAACCCTAAAAGCTATTTATTTTAATGTTGTAAATTCACAGATACTGACTGTAAACTTTGGCCAGAGTTATCAGCTTCCACAAACTGGAATTTTCCCTTCTCCTTCTTTCCCTTCTCCCTTTCCTCTCTGCTGCTCCCCTGCTTGTCTGTCTTCAGTTTTCAGATAACTACTACCGTGCAGAACTGATTGAAGCGCTGACCAATTCTCTGACCCCAGCCATCAGCATCAGCAACGAGGTGCGGACAGTAGACAATTTGAATGCTGACGTCCGTCTCATCTTGGAGGAGATCACGCGATTCCTAAACATGGAGAAACTGCTGCCGAGCTTCAGAAACACCATCACCGTCAGGTTAAGAGCATAGTGTGTTTGCCTGCATATGTTTCACAGATGATCTCCTAAAACATGTTTGTCCTGGCAGCTCTTCATCTCAGTTGTTAAAATGACTTATAATGTTGGTATATTGCTTCCTATAGCTGTAAACAGAGTAAAGAACCCTCTCTAGTTTCCACCTAATCAGACCGTTTACACAATCTTATCTCCAACCACAAGCAGCCACTAATTCTTTAGGAAATTAGGCTCCAGCGTACTTGCCATGGATTCTGCCACAATTGGACAATGATTAAGACACAGACAAGTATGTAATTAGTCTTGTTCTGAAGCTTAGACTTTGCTTCAAATGTCAGAAAATAAAAAGGAAAATTGGTCTTCCATGTACCACAAATAATATAGTGCTGCATGCAGAAATATGAGAAAGAAGGTAGACTTTATTAGTTTTTTTCATGTTGAGATTGTAGATATTGAAGATAAATTTCTTTGAAAATATAACGCAAAATATAATTTCGTTTTAGCTTGTAAGTCTAGAAATATTTTTTGTCAAGCACCTGGAGGCAGCATAGACTTAAATTTAAAGCAGACTAAGATTATGTGCAAAGCATATCTACCACTGTAAGTTTAGCATATCAAGGAAGTAACTGTTAAAGTTCGTGGGAAAGACAGAAGGAGTCACAGATATGATTAATGCACTATTATATAGTAATGTATTGTTTCTATATAATCAATCCAAAAAGAAGAGCAAACTATTTATTTGACATAGACAAGGGGTATTGCCTTCTGTTTGTCATCTTTCTGCATTAATTCCACACAAGACTTGAATATCCTTAATTTTTTACCTCCTCTGTTGCCCCCCTCCTCCAGTTGTCTGAGTGCGATTCGCCAGCTCCAGAGAAACGGTCATATTCCCAGTGACGCATCACTCTTCAAGTCCTACGCTGAGTACGGACACTTTGTAGATGTTCGCGTCGCTGCACTGGAGGCTCTGGTGGATTATACTAGAGGTAGGATATTTATCACAAGTAGGCTAGCTGTTATTATTATTAGCATTCTTGTGAAGCTCATTGATTTTGTTCACAGGTTCCTTAAGATCAGCATAGGATGTGTGTTACCACAGTTCTGTTTTATTTTGACGCATCTTCAGGATCTTGAGGATGTTCCTCAAGTGTGCATGATGGTTTTTTTTGTCCCGCAGTTGAAAGAAGCTCAGCGGATCTGCAGTGGCTGCTCAACATGGTCCAGAATGACCCAGCTCATTATGTCAGGTCAGCTAAAAGCCAGCACACATCTGCAGCTAGCACACATGCACTCATTTAACACACATTCATTACGCACTTTAAGTATAATGTCCTTCCCTTAGAGTGTAATTCTGGCGTAAAATCATCCCATGGTCTTCTTTGGCACTTACTTACATCAAATAAGCCATCAAGACAGTTTTTTTTTGTGTAACAACTATTAACAGAGAAATCCGGGAGAGTCGCTAACAGCTGGACGTGGCAAACACTGATTAGCTCAGGGCATTACTGTGAAGGCATTAGTACAGCTTTTTAACCACTAATACTAATACTAATACTGCTTAAAAAATACCAAACTCTGCAGTAGTATGAGAAGTATCCCTACACATAAAACGAAGCACAAACAACATAGTTAGCAAACCAGGAGTGTATTAAAAAAAGTGTTTTGAAAGACTTAACAACTGGCCCTGGTAACAGCTCCTCTCGTTTTAAAGTCCACTCAAGTCGGTTACCAATTGCAATCCAAAAGGAAGGAGCCTATTGATGTCTCCCTGTAATGTATTTTACCATCTGGATAAGTGATCGTGCATGGGGAAATTTGATTGTCCAACCTCACCTGCTGTTCAAGGAAAACTGTAGTTAGTGTTAAATTACTGTACTGCTTACCGACAAACGGCCTACATGGGTTTTCAGCTTCTTGTTTGTTTGCCTGTCTGTGTTTCTTGTTTGTTGTCCAATCAGACACAAGATCCTGGGAATGCTCAGTAAGAATCCACCGTTCACCAAGACAACAGACTCAGCTCTGTGTAATGAAGCTCTTGTTGACCAACTCTGGAAACTTATGAACTCAGGTGAGACACACACAGACACACAACCATATCTGCACACAATTCTGATGAAGTCTTGTTGTCACTGAGTCAGTCATGCTGCACAGATATGATTAATCAGCTTTTAACAGACTAATAAAATGCTGTCACTGCACTAATGTAAACCTCTTTCATTCCAAACAGTGGGACCAAGGGTATCTTATTTTTTTATTGATATTTTATCTGACAGGGAAAGTGCATATTAATAAACATTTCTGTACATATACCAGATTTAGCCCGAAGGCTAGCTTTCATCTGCAGTCCCTGGCCAGATTTAACAATAGGCTCCTAAAATGTAAATAACACACATTAACTAAGATAAGAACAACACTTCCTGATAAAACATTATCATAACCATATATCCTGTAAATATTCAAAAGTCCACAGCATAAAATGCATAAAGCATGCAGGACAAACAACAGTCAGTATCAGACAAATACAAATAAAGGCAAATAGGAATAGCCCATACAGCGAGGCATGCACATCACATACAAGTAGTATCCATCCAGAGCAGACAGTACAACATACAGCAAAATTGCATAAAAACAAAATAGAAAACAACAACATGTCTATCAGTCCGTCAACGAACAAAAACCCCAAAAATAAAACCAAAAAAAAACTAACCAAACAAGAGAACGAACTACATGGACGACCCAAGCAAGCAGGACAAAATCACAGACACACTGACACACGAAGGCAACAGCAGGGTGTGAGGTTCAGTGCTGGCAGGGCATATTATCAATAAACCACTGTTTCAGATTGGAACTAAAGGACCAATACGTCTTTAGATCTCTGATACATGTTGGGATGTTGTTCCATTCTCGTAAGGCCGTGACAGAGAAGGCTGACTGACTAAAGGCACTTTTTCTAAATAGAATAATGCAGTCCCCCCGTGTAACTCCTCTTGTGATCCGATGTGGATTTGTTCTAATGTTAACAAATTCTCTGAATGGAGGAGTGGACAAGCCATGTATGATTTTGTGGAAAAGACAAGGTTTTGGGCTTAAGCATGTTTGCCCAACTCAATAGATTGTATTTTATTAAAACTGCACAGTGGTGGAATTTTGTCCAGAACTTTAAGTGTTTGTTCAAAACTGTAGTGGTTTTAGTGCTGTGTGATTAGCCTGAGACCAGCTCGTCAAACAGTAGGTCATGTGAGAGAGTATCATTGAATGCATGTACATCATGGCTGCCTGGGGGAAATTTGTAATTGCCAAGATTGAATTTAATCCGTTTGCAGACTCTTTTTACATGTGCCCTGAAATTAAAGTTGGAGTCTAGAATAATGCCAAGGTATTTAAATTCTTTTAACATTTCCAGGTTTTCTTCTGACACAAGAACATCTGGGTTTTCACTGACCTTTGTTCAATTGACTTTTGTTCAACTTTTTTTTTTTTTTGTCAATTCAGACCAAGCCAGTCAACATGGGTTGATCCCTGGTCATGGCAATGCAGATACGACTTGGGTCACAACCCGGGAGCAATGCATACCAATAATGTCATGTGCTGGAAATGGGCTGTACACTAGAACTAGTATTTTGTACTTAAATTGGTCATTGTACAGTATAGTGGTACATCACAATAATAAATACAGTCAACATTAAATAAAACACGGAACTGGGTTGGCCTGAGGTGTTAGGATTATTTAATTTCAAACACATTTCAACATCAAAGTGAAAACCCAACCACAAGCAGACTTGATTGATTTGGACAGTTTAATTCTGCAGTAGCCATGTTTTTGGCATACAATCACATGCGTCGGTTTGTCATACACACATGTAGTTGCTTTTTAAAATTTTTCTATTGATTTTTGCCGACCTTAACAGAGAAACAGGTGAAACACATGTACAGTACATCTGCTTTTAAGGTGAAAAAAATAAAGAAAACCACAGACAAAAACAGAAAAACCCCAACATGTATCCCGCTATCCCTCCCAACAACCCACTTCAGACATGGTCACAATAACAAAAAACAAGTAACCGAATAACATGTAACAAAAGCAGATAACGTAAGATAAAGTAAAAATAATAATAATAATAATAAAAAAAATTAAATCTAAATAAAAAGGAAAAGAAAGAGAGAAACACACTAAAACTAATAGCAAAAATAATTAACGTAATTCAAGAAAGAGAAAGACAACAAAAAATTAAATAGGGGGGGGGGTCTCCTTCCAGCACTAGGAAGTGTCCTCAGCATCGTCAGAAATAACAGTGATTCTATTGCTAATAAAAGCAGCAACCAGGTTTTGTGGAATGCCTCCAAAGATCCCCTCTGTGAAAACCTCAACCTCTCCAACTGGAGACACTGTAAAATTTCACAGGTTTAGTTGCTTTTTTAAACTACAGTATAGAGTGCACTACACTGTTGGGAGCATGCTGATTTTACCTTTTGAAGAGCTGTTCTCACAATACTTAGTTCAAGTAAAGCCATTTGAGCTAGAAGGCATTCTCCCTTTAGAAGAAGCATGTCACTGCAGAGGCCTGAGCATTGAAACGCTAAATATCTTTCACAATAGGAGCCAGTCTGATTTTACCAGTTCACTTCTGATTACACTGCAGCTTCAGACACCTGAGATTTTCTCTTTCATCTGAGATTCACAACCTACTTGTGCTGTCTGATTGTTTACTACTAAACTACTAAGACGACTTCCGATTTTGTTGTGTTGTGGACTTTAAAGCACGTTTTCAAAGAGCTTATAAACATATAACGTTCTTAGCGGCACAGTTGGCTCCATCACTGCGACATAGAAGTTTTGAGCCACCAGGGCTCCTCCTTGAGCTGACTTGAGCCAAACTCAGTAACCAGGCAGGGAGGGCTTTTGTCGAGGAGGGGACCAAGAATCCAGCAGGGTTTTGGACCATCCCTTTGGTTTACTATACATTGTATTATCAGTATTCAGGGACCTGCTTTTTTGGTAAATGCACATGATTTCTGTTCTCCATGTTGGTCAGTAGGCAGAGAAAAGCACTCACATTGCTACACATCCATTCAAACCAGAGCCCTTACAGTAAGGATATGATCAAGCGTTGTACCATTTTTCCTTAATCCATCAGTTGACATACTTTGTCATGTGACATCTGTTATCAACTCATTGATACAAAGAGGTGATAACAGATGGATTTCTGTTTTCAAATGGACAAAGGCAGGGATAAGTTTCCACATGTGTTTGACTGGACAGACTTCTGTCAGACTGTTAGTCTGCTGTTGCACAACTCACTGACATCTATAATAAATCTTAAGGGGTTCTGATTAACTTTAAATAAATCACAGCGAAATAGTTGGTGCGCAACATTTGTTTGTCACAATCAGCTGCTTTCCAGACCTTTGCTTTTCTCAAGCAAACCTCAAAGCTTTTCTACGGCTCATCATGTAGTAGAAAGTGAAAAAGAATTTGGCTGAACAGTTGATATATAAGATTTAACTGCTTTTTTCTGCCCTTTCCTTCTCACCTACAGTCTTCTTTTTTAGTGGAGTCATGCCAACCTTACTTCCAGGTCCACTTGCTTACTTCCACATGGCTGCATTTGCATGTGCTGTACAGGCATGTGTATTGTCTGCTGTGACTTTGTGGTTTTAATTAGTCATTTCTTCTGTAAAATGTAGAAACAACTAAGAGATTCCTATCACTATACAGCTATAGCAGCCATCCCCTCAAGATTTTCTGCATATCCTCATCATTGATAATAATTAGTTACAATATAAGCAGTTCACATGCCAGTTCCCAGTAAAATGTACTTTCAGAAATTAAACAACAAATTAAAAATTTTAACCAACTTGGGGGTTGCTATCAGGTCTACTGTCCTTGTTCATTGTCATTGAGGTGAACTCAGACAGCTCAGGCCAGGAACAGTTAAAAGTAGCACATTCTTCATGGATCTTTATGATTAGTATTTTCTTTCATATATTGAAAAAAGTTAAGGTCTAATTTTTGGTGGTGTGCCTCCACCATATACGCACATGGTTCTGCCTTCTATTGTGTCCTCAGGTTTCATTATTTCTCTCTCTTCCTGGGGGTCCTATGTGTCTTTCAGCTAGCTAGCCAGGCCATAAGGGTTTAGTCTGCCAATCCAAATACACACCATCTCAAAACCCAAATACAAGTATATGTTTGCTATTTCATATCCACGAAGGCCACTGGGCTCTTATTGCAGCATATTATTTCATTTATTGATTTACAAGCTTGAAGAATGAACAAAAAAAATGATGATCGTTATTTCCAGTGAACTGTTGTTTGTCCGTCTCAGTCAGTGAGTGTGGGTGGCTGTCGGACAGTCTGACTGCTGCCAGTTTAAATACATAGTGACCGGAGTGTGGTAACCTTAAATACTATGTTATGAAACTGTGTTGGTTGTTTTATTCTTCTACCCCTACAACCCACAGCCCCCCACGTGTTAAACACACACACTCACACACTCACACAGGATGATGTTTCACTCGCTGAAGGTCAGTGCCGTAAGAACACAAACTCAGAGTAGGTTCTGCTGCTGTCCGAGTCATTTATTTCAACCTTCTCCTTAAGCCACAATCCCCCCCATGTTAGGCACCTGGCCTTTGGATTGTCAGCTTCAGCAATATTTGTTTAATTCATTACAACTCTCAACACACTAGTACTCGAATGACTCGTATAATGCTGCATTTCACTCTCTTGTCATTGAGACCAAGTTATCTTGTATTTGATTCACAATGTCAAAATAAATGTGTGGTGGAAGAAAATGCAGCTCAGGATTAATGGTTGTAATACTCTACCATACTCATATCATTAACATAGATCCAACGTTCACCCATGAGCAATGGGGGCAAGGAAAAACTTCTCTTACATAGTGACACAATGACCCTTTACAACTTGTTTCTACCTCATTTGATCAAACCTGCTTTTTTGTTCTCTATCCCACTGCCTTCGTTTGTCACCCCCACACCTCCCTTCCACCTTGCCCTTCCTTTTCTCAGGTACCTCCCATGACTGGCGGCTGCGCTGTGATGCCGTGAACCTCTACTACACATTGTTTGGTTTGACTCGACCCTCCTGCCTTCCCCTGCCAGAACTGGGCCTTGTGCTCAACCTAAAGGAAAAGAAAGCTGTCCTTAACCCCACCATCAAGCCTGAGCTGGGGATCAGCACTGTTATAGACACGCCTGCAAGTATAGGCATCCATGGTGTCGGCATGAGCTACACAGTTGTAAGTGCCTGGCGTGGGGTCATCGGTCATGGCAGTTCATTTAATGTAAATAGAGAATGCACTTTATGAACTACTGACTGAGCTAAATTTTAAGTTATTTCTTGACAGCTATTAGTATTTTGACCATAAATTGTGTAATTTCAGCCACAAACAAAACACGTTAGTTAACGCAACAACGTAAGTTTCATTGGTTTCTGCGTAAATGGTGATGTAATCAGCTGCTCGGTGGTCTTTTTTCCTTCTGGTTTGAATGTCTTTGATTTACAAATGCATTATTAAAAAAAATCAGATGGCACACGGACAGTAACTACTGCATAAAAACTGTTATCTTGGTTTGGATCTATGTAATTATGGGTATTATTGTGCTGCCAACAGTATTTGGCTGTACCTAGTTCCCATTGCATCAACGATGTGCTCAGAATCACTATTAAGAGCATTATTCTGGCTATAAAACATCTCTGACAGTTGATTAAATCAGTATTAACAGTAAAGTGCTTACATCGAAACTTGTTAAGTACTCCCGTATGCTGGTTTCATGTACACCATTTGAATGTGCTGCAAAACAAATTATTATAAGTTATATTTACAAGAAAAATAAGTTAACCATACTATATATTGAAGTTTGTTTGTGTCTCTCAGGTGGATGAAGAGCCAGATCCTATTTCATTAGGGGTGTGCGGGGTGGGCCAGCCCCCTCAGGGCCTGAAGAGGAGGGCTGAGACCCCGCTGGGCTCCCCTCCAGAGCCAGGACAAATACTGCAGCAACAGGATGATGATGGACGAGGAGGGCACTACAAGATCAGGGTAACGGACTGCTCTGGCATGACTTTTTACCTCACTTTTTTGTCTCTACACACCATGCGTGGAACTGCTCTTTTCAAGTGTTCTCAGTTTTGAAATCTTATGTTCTGTTACAATAACATCTAATAAAGAAATAATGATGTCCAGAATCCAGAGAACCTGGAGTGAACTCACACAGACACGGGGAGAACATGCAAACTTCACACAGAAGGGCCCAGCAACCCTCTTGCTGTGAGAAATTTAAGGAGGTCTGAATACTTTCCATACCCACTATATCTACAGTAGAGGATGGTAGACACACCTCTAGTTTGGAGGAGCATGCAGGTTAAGTAATGTAGAATTTTTTCAGACCGCTTTCCTCCAGTTTCCACAGACATTTCCCCTCTCCCTCTCTTGTGGCTGTTCAGTGTCCCTCTCCAAAAGTTCTTCTTCTGTGTAATCTGGTTAAAAAAGGGACCCTCTTGTCTCCACAGTGAACAGCAGTTTGTTGTCGCTGTCATTATTACTCAGTTGTATTTTCTTGGTTTTGTTTATTACATAAACAGCAGAAAGTCTGACTCTGAGCTGGTCTGTTGCGTAATACAGTCTGCAGAAAAGTTGCACTTACGCGTAAGAATACGTTGCGAAAATGTAGTGCGAAAGGAAAGGGAAGTCTGTCTGACTAATAAGTTCTACTTTCAATGCCACCAAAAAGCCGAACTATCCCTTTAATATTTTACAGTGGTGACTGCTCTAAGACAGAGCTTCCCCTACATTGTCACCAAAAAAAAGAAAAAGAAAAGGTGGAATATGTACTGCTGTGTCTACATTTCATTGACTTAATACGCGCTAGAAAGCCTTCATCTTTTGTTCAGAATAAGCTTCTTATCACAGGTAACTGGCGCAACTTCCTTCTCATTCATCCCCACAGCGCCACAGCACTTTACAGAGTCGGACGCTCAGCTTCTACTGACTTCAGTGGGGAATTGTAGAGCGGGTTGTTCCACTGCAGCGAAACATTGGATAAATGCTGGGCTTTGTCCCGCCCATTGGACGCTCGTCTCTAAGGGTCTATGGGACAGTGGGCTGGTCTGGATGCTCGGCATGATGATTGGATGAGCTGTCTGAGGCGGAATCCTTTTTTGATTGACAGCTAAATGAGCGAATCAGCGATCTTGAAGAATAAACATCCAGCAGAGCATTTTCCAAGTTTTTCATTCCGTTGTTCTGAACTGATCTGGAGACTTTACCGATCCCCAGAGACTTTGTCTTTGTTAAAAACTCCTAGCGTTGTGTTTGGCGTCTCTGTTCTGTCACTCTGTGGTTTCTTTCCCTAACGAGCAGCGGCAGCGGCAGAGCTTCTCCCCCCGTCACTCACACTCACACTCACAGGCGGTCACACTTCATAGTAGCCTGGCGCAGCAGCTCCAGCTGGGCCAAGGCCGTTTAAGCAGCCTAGCTCTGCTGGCCATTGAGAGGACACTGGTCACGTCCCTCGAAAAGACGGCTAGTTGGTACGACAAGGTCACAGATCATTTTCTTGAAAAGAAGGAAGGGTAGATTTTCCTATAAATAAACAAACACCTTTATGGCCGGAGAGATTAGCTTCCTGTCCTTGAAAGACCAGCAGCCGCCACTGCTATGTTATCTGGTATTAATATGCTGTTGTGTTTTTTGTCAGTTCAACACAATGGAAGAGGAAGATATTGATATGGAGACGGTTCATGACAGTCAGGCCTTCATTCACCATCATCTCAATCTGTTAGAGAGACCCTCTACACCAGGTGAGCACACACGCTGACACACATCACTCTGAAAAATAAATAAAACTAATAAATACTCATAACCTGATAACACACACCTGTCCTCTTTCTCTTCAGGTAAAGAGCCGCCATCAGTTGAACAGTCCATGCTCTCCATGCCTGCCACACCTGTACCGTCCTTCTCAAAAGAGACCACCTCTTCATCCTCCAAACACGGCGCCGAACATGGCCACCACCATCACCACCACCACCACGAGCACAAGAAGAAGAAGAAGAAGCACAAACACAAGCACAAGCATAAGCACAAACACGAAAGCAAGGACAAGGAGAAGGACAGAGAGAGGGACAACTCCCATGCCTACAGCAACAGCCCAGCCAGCGGCAGGTCCCTGCGCTCGCCGTCATTGTCCGACTAAACATCTGGAGGCGAGTTCGGTATCCAACTGCTATTGGTTCACTTGGGGTTAACGGGATACATCCATCTCGCAGTAGCACGCTTGCATCCCAGTGAGCATGAAGACATAAAATGTAAAGCAGAACATGTTTAGTTTATCTAAATATTCATTATTCTGTGATATTTTCATACAGGAAGACTGGTTTGGACAAAGTATTAAAGACAAGGATGCATTTCCAGGTGTTGTAGTCCCTAGATAAATGGCAGCACTGAGTTCCTTGGCAGAAACAGCAGTCCATGTTGGCTCGAGAGAGGAAACAGAATTTTGAACTGAGGCTGCAGTGTCATCAGGGCAAACCCTCCAGAGGCGTCCTCACAACACATACAGCCTCCAGGAGTGTGTGGACTTTTGACACCGCTTCCAATCTGTCTGAGGCATGCAACCACATACACCTCTCTCCACAAACAGGCAAATACCTTATACACCCCCACCCCCATATAGACACCACTCTGGTGTGCCTCATCCCCACAGCTCAATTCCAACATTCAGTGAGTGGCTTCTGAGGGGAAATATAAATGATGGTGGTGTGGATTAAACCATTCTGTCTGGACCGGGCCTCTGGTCTTTGACATCCTACTAATGACATTCCCCTGTTTGCTCCCAGATGAAAGTTAATCAGGAATTTCCTGTACAATTTTTTTACTGTACAATTGAAACTGAAGTAATACCAGTGTGTTTTTTAAAAAATATATATTTTTGTTTCTCAACTGTCATCATTGACGATGAATGATACTTTTGTATTCATGAATGTTTTAACAAGATTGAATCCAGCTCCACAAAGGCATTTGTGGCTGGGTTTACTCTGGCACTGTTTCTAAGGTTTGATTAGGTGGTTTCAAACAATGAAAAGAACATGCAGAATTCAATATTTCCCCGTTTAGATAACCAGACAGGTATCAGAACGAGTTGAATTCAGTCAGTGTGTTAAAAACGGTTTTCTTATTTAATCAACCTCCTAAATTAATCTTGTCTTTCATAAATAAAGCAATAAAAGACAGTCTTAACAGTCATGTAAAGGTTCTTGACAGGGTTAAAAAGTCCCCGTCAGCATTTATTCCCAGTTGTTTCCAATGTGTTAAGAGATTTCCCCTGATTCTTGTGAATTCTGTTTGTTGGGATACAAACTAATGATCGGTTGTTTAAAATACAAGATCCATCAGTTTATCAGAGATGGATACAAATCAGTCATGACAGAAATGTAATGGAAAGTGAGTTTAAAGTAGAGATCAAAAGCTTTATTGAACATTCTAAGCATAGGAACCTCCTTTACACTGTTGCTTTTCATAAAGATGTGTTGATTTTCTTTTTAATTATTTAAAAAAAATTAATTTAAACCTTTTAAAATATGTGCAAAAAAACACTTCACCTATTTTTAACATTCTATTGATAATTGTAATGACTAGTAAACATTTACTAAAATGCTAAATCAATTCTATTTTATTTTACGTAGAATAGGTCAAGACCCGAGGCTCTATGGTGAAAGGCCATCTGCCTTGACCCTTGGGTAGAGACACACACACGCACGCGCACACACACACACACACACACACACACAAAGTTTCCCGGTAGACTAGACCTATAGCAGCATATCTAGGGGCTGGTCCAAGGCAAACCTGACTTTGAGCTTTAGCAAAGAGGAACGTTTTAAATCTACCCTTAAATGTGGCGACCGTGACAGTTTCCCAAACGAAAACTAGGTTTAACTCCCATTTTACTTTTAGAGACTCTAGGAACCACAAGTAAACCTGCATTCTGAGAAGACAGGGTTCTAGTCGGGTAATACTGTACTAAGAGCTCTAAATATGATACAACGGTGCCTGACAATTAAGAGCTTTGTAAGCCAGGGGAAGAATTTTAAATTATATTCTAGATTTTGCAGGGAGCCAGTGCAGCGAAGCTTATTTGGGAGACATATCTCTTTCCCTAGTTCTTGTCAGTACAGGAGCTGCAGCCCTCTGGACCACTTGGAGACTCTTAACAGACTTATTGAAGAAGCCTGATAATGAGGAGTTGCAATGGTCCAGCCTAGAAATAACAAATCATTTGTTACTTCCAGGCTTTGTTGCAGCATACATTCTGATTAAAGCCAATTTAATCTAATAGTATAGTATGCAGTGCTAAGGCATTATCAACGTTCACATGAATATTGAAATCTCCTATATGATTACTTTATCAGATATAATTACTAAACTTGACAGAAACTCTGAGAATTCCGATTACACTTCTGAATGGGAAACCCGGGGCAATTGGCTGTATTGTTGTCCAGGTTGGGTGTGAAAGACTAAGAACAAGACTTTCAATTGAGTTTATGGATACGTTCAGGTTGAGGGTTGATTGATAATTGGCCTGAGTCAAAAATGGCTACAACTTCCCCTTCTCGGCCGCTTCCTCAAGGAGTATTAATATGAGGGGGGTTAATTTAGGCTAACATAATCTTCATAACACAGCCAGGTTTCAGTCAGACAGAATAAACCAATATGATTATCCAATATTAAATCACTTACTGACATTTGCATGATCTGATGTTTAAAAGTCCACATGTTTGTGGGATAATGGCTGGATGACTGCCCCAGAGGGAGTGCAGAGAAGTGTGAAAGACTGCAACTCTGCTTCCTTGGTCTCAGTTCTGGCTTGTCATGGATTTAGGGTCACTAATAAACTCAGGTCAGGTTTCCAGATGTGAGAGCGGCTCCATCCAAAGTAGGATGAATGCTGTCTTTACTAATCAGACCAGGTTTTAAATGTGTAAACACCCAGGGGTGCAGATTCGATGTCAGGATTGCCCCCCCCCCTTTTTTTTTTTTGCCCGTATGCGACTCATACCATGCCACCATAAATCACAACTCCGTAGAGGCTCGCCATAACATTCAAAAAGTAATGCCCAGGAAATGATTGACTGTTCTAACCTTTCTTGTTTAAACAGCCAGCATATCACTGCTTACTTAACTGTTATATTAGTATAATACTTATTTTAAGGGTCTCTGGCATGTAACGTCGACTCACTCCCAATTCTTCTCACCATCTTCCTTTTCTCCCAGTGTATGGGACTACTTTATGCATGATTAATTGATGGATGGATGAATATCAAAATATGAAGTCCCAACCTGGTTGTGTAAACTGATCATGCTTTTACAATGACAGTTAAAGTTTGATAACAGTATGCCCCGGGATCTGCACCCATAGATGAGCTGCATACTGCTAATTACAATTATCTTTCCTTCTGCAAACCCTGTATCATCTGAATCTTAGCTAAGAGAGCCCTCCTCCAACCCCAACACCAATGAGAATCCTGTCCGCTCCTTTCAGACACCTCCCCCCTCCCTCCCTTCCTTCCTTCCTTCCTTCTCCCTCCTGTTCTCTTCAACGGTCCTCCTCTCCGGTGGTCCCTTGGTCAGTCAGCATCACTCACTTTCTGACCTACAGCACAGGACTACGCTCAGCCCCACAGAGGAACATGCTGCTTCAGAAACTGGTACGGTAAGAGTCCATGTCGAGTTGTTTTGCTGCGGGTCACTGCAAAGTGTAGCCGGGACATCGCTGTGCGTAATTACGCGTTTGATCGCGTATTTTGGTAGTTTGCGTTATTCATTGCGGCCGAATGGGCATTTTCCTGGTTTTATTAGCTTTTTTCCCTCCCAACATCCCCCATCTCTCCTCTTTCCTTCCTGTTGCTATAAAGCATTTGCAGAACAATTGCAGATTCGTCAAACTATCAAAGGCCATTGTTATGCGGATGCGGGTGGTCCCTTTGAACTAAGCATCGCACCAGACAATTCATCTTGAAAAATGCAGTCAGCATGACCTGTGTAGACCGATTCCAATAAAGGAAGACCTTTATGAATCTGGGGTTTGTTGTGTCCTCAGCTTTGGTTTTAATGCCTCACAAACTTTTAAAAGTATAAAGTTGTGGATTAATTTTTGAGCCGTCACACCTCTACAGAAGACTTGTGACTGTTTATTTTCTCTAAAATAGTGAACTAGGATAGAACGACAACACATTCACATCTACATAATAATCACGCCAAATTTAAACCCAACCAAAAGAGTGTTATATATACATGGTCAGGAAGACCTGGCAGGCTTTGTATAAGAATATTGAAAAAGTATAGTCTAATAAACGGCTGTTGTTCATGTTATTTCTGTTTTGTTGCTCTCTAACGGAGAACAGACCCTTATGATTGTTGATTAGCCTAAAAGAGCAGTCATATAAATGTCTTTTCTAATGTAAGATATGGTTGTTGTCTCAGTTTGTTTGGATCCTGTCAGTCCTGTGTGGCACTGATGTGTGCATGGGATTCGTCTACGACCGGCCCAGACGCTCAGGAGAGGACGGGACTTCAGCCAAGACAGAGTGTGAGTACACTGGTCTTGTTACTGGAAAACATAGAGAACATCTCTGAACTGCTTGACCCTGAACTGGCAAGCATTCACACTGAGGTGGCCTTGGAAAAAAAACAAATCACTGAATTCTTCCCACCTTCGGGGTGGCTATTCTCTAAGTGACTTTAACTGCTAACCTCCTTGTGGATTGAAGGCAGAAAAAAAAGTTTCCTTTAAGAATCAGTAAAGTATGCAATTGACAAGAGGGAGCAGTGAGAATATGCTACGCCAAACTGCTATTACTAAGGCATAAACATACAATACATTAGAAAAGTTATGAGGTAGAACGGTAATATAGATATGTGCAAACTCACCATGTGTAATGTTATTTAAGGAGCAAAACAGAGTGTATGGACAGAAACTATAGATGAGAGTTCTGATAGTTAACTATCACACAGAGGTGAGATGTTGTTTACATTAATCTTGTGCCCTTTATAAAAGGTTTGAAACTGCAGATTATTCACACTATACTGATTCATCTGCAGATAATTATTTTCATTTGTCGATAATCATTTGGGTCAGCTGGGATCGGCTCCAACTTTAAATTACATGTTTTGTTTGACCAACAGTCCAAAAACTAAAGTAATGTATAAATAAATATTTAGTGTACTATCACATTTATACAAATGTGAAGTTTTGCTGCCTTTTTTAAATTGAATAACTTTGATTTTTGACTGTCGGTCCGACAGAAAAAGCAATCTGCAGATGTCAAACTGGCCTCAAAGAAACTATGATGGACATTTTTCACAATTTCCCTGACAAATATATGTGCTTAAAGAGGAGTTTGAAAAAACAATAAAGTGATTAATCAAAATTAAAAAAAAATGGAAATAATTGTTAGTTGCAGCCCTCCAAAAACACATGTATAGTGTGCTTTTCTGCTTTCAAATGAATGAGAACAATGCAAAGGTGCATTAGGCGTATGCAAAAGCTTCTCAGAAAAGTCCAGTAAAGTAAAGCAAATGCACTTCAATTTAGTTGCCAAACTGTCTCCGTACAAGGCGATGTGAAGTGTATTTTGGACCTGCATTAATGTATCTTGGCCAAGTGTAGGTAGGACATGCCTAAAGCTACGCTCCAATCCAAGACACACGCAGAAAACAACTTTTGAGGATTTGTCTTAAGAGCACAGTAAATCTTGAACCCTATATGAGCTTCAAGTGCAATTATTCACCCCAACGTCAACTGGAGTGACACACGTCGCCCACCCTTCGGCTGTCTCTGAGATCACTCCTCTAATGAGCAACATGCAATTAGATGAGAACTAACTTTCCACACCAGCGACTACAGCTCCAGAGGAATGTCTCCTGCTCAGTTTATTTGCTGGGTTATTTTCTATATGAAGTATCTGCCAGCGCATATGAAATGAGTGAGCAGAGTATATAGTGGTGGTGGGGTTACAACGGATCACTGTGATCCTGCGAGGTTGTGATTGGGCAGCCCGTGTGTTTTTTCTTTTTTGAGGAGAGAGAGTGTGTTTGTGTTGCTCTACCTTGAGTCAATATTAAGAGAGCTTGGAGCTCATTTTCGACTTTTAGATTCTCAAACCCTGCAGGCATAAGACGGTAGAGATCGTCAACAGTTGGAGTCTATTTTTGACTTAGGTTCTGGTATATTTTGCTACTTTTTTGCATTAGAAGACTTTAAAATGAGTGTGGGTTTATGAGAAAATTAAAACATGTCGCACAACACAATGTTTTATTCACCACAGGTTCTCATCTATCTCACCTTCAACTGACGATGTTTACAGTTTCATTACAGGCCATCATCAGTCATGAGACTGCATCTGAGACAATCAATGGGTGAACAGCTGGAAACTCCATTCTTTCATTAAAATAAAATAGCAAATTCTTTACTCTTTCAATTCATTTTTTCAAATAAACAACAAAATGCTCAAATCTATTCCATCTCTGGACACTCATGGATAACCATAGCCCTGATTCTGGCAGTCATTCTAAATAATCGCAGCTCTGGATCATCATCTGGACATTTGAGCCACTTGGCTCTTGAAATCTGTTATGTGAATCGGCTTCAGCTAAACTTAGCGACTGTACAGTCTGTAAAACAGGATATACTCTGACCAGAAATGTGTCTGCCGTTGAAGTAGACGGACATCTTTGGGTTTTACATGGTTTGTAATTGATTGATTTTAATGGAATAGGGTTTCTCAGTGCAGAACATATTTTGCGTGGCGCAATAGAAAAAACTCAGTTTAGTTGCTTCTGTTTTAGGGTCCTGGTATTTTTCATGCTGGCTCACTGTCACACTGTCATGTCTTACTGAGACCCTGCTCAGACCTGGCATTAGCATGCTGTCTTGGGTGATCTGATCACATGCAGACACCTGAGTACATCTGTTATTAACCACACCTGGTATTAGAATGTGTCTCCACGTGTGATTGGATCTCACTTCCACACTCTATATAGAATTCAAATCAAATCAAGTTTATTTATATGGTACGTTTAAACTGGACTGGACTTGTGCTGAAATATAAACATGTAAATCATTTTCGTTTTCTTATTCAAAAATACATACTTCAATGAAAACTCTCTCTGTTGTTACTTTCACATAAATCACACATTATCTAGCACATAACAGAAACTTCCAATGACTAATGAAAAAGTGCTGCCAAAAGTCTTCATCAGTGTGCTGAAGGATGTAACTTTGGATGTAATATAAGTACTGTCCACATGTGATAACAAGTGGATCAGTCATCCAGGACACATGTTAATAACAGGGCCTGGGACACATGTATATATACCGTAATAGAACAGAACCATCATTAATATGAATGAAGTAATTAGTGACACCTCTACTTTGCCTACTTTGACAAGTCAAAATGTCTGCTGTGAAAATGGAGTGTAAAAGTTCATTATTGACTTTGGGAACCCAAGGTCCCCTTACAAGCCCTTTTCCCGGAGCTTCCAATCTCGTGTTTCATGTTTTTTTTTTTTGTCATTTTACATCTGCTTCAGCTTTTTATTCCACCCTAAAAGTTGCTTAGAACATTGCCAACCATCTGGTGAGATTATTGTAAGCCACTGACTGAAGTCTTCAAGTTTGGGTAGATCAAGGGTGAACTGGGTAGGGATACCTCTACAGTTAAGTCTTCAGTTGACTGCATCACATCCGCTGAAAATATGATTGTTTAAAAAAAAAATCCTATTTCTGAGAATAAATGCAATCAACAAAGTTGTATAAATATGGCATCTATTATAGTTCTTTGGGCTTAAAGGGCACAGTTACATTTTCTTTCCAACATGTTATTTCCATGGCCTAGGAAAGTTCAATCAATATTTGTGATCATGAGCTGCTCTCTCTCAAAGAGAGAGTCTCAAAACCTATAATGTTAATAAGTATAAAGTCTGGAGCTGAATGGGAGACCGAGTTTGTGAATCCACAGAATGTGTTTTCTTTTTTTTTTTTAAACCTAAATCAGCTTTAACCTATTGTAGTGTTGTCAGTTTTGAAACAGAAAATATTCGCATATACATTCCCCTGGGCGCTCTCACTGTCTTCTATAACATCTTTCACAATTCATTTTCCATGGAGCAGCTCCACACTTTATACTGGGTGTCATCACAAATTTGAGCTCTGCACTCTAGTTTTTTGGATTTGGGAGAGAGTTGTTCATTTTTAGTAATATCTTGGACTGTCTTAAACCGTAAGGATAACATGTAACAGGAATTCTGAAAATGGGCGTAGTTCCCCTTTAATCTCCCCTTAAAACTGGAAATCTGTCATTAGCAGAGCGGAAGTTAGAATTCAATCTCATGGAGCCGAGAGGATATTGTATGTGCTTGAGTAGTCTGAGACAAAAGACATCCACAGTTTTCACCTTGGACCTGTTAGTCCATAGAGCGGTAGTGAGTTTTACAGCAAAGAGGGTGTTGATGCTGTACCACTCTCTGACTCTACACTGTTACGCCAACTAGTTGGGCAGCATTACTAATTTGAAGTGTAACACCTCAGTTTCTTCACGTAGAGTACACGTGCATGTGTCCACAGAGGAAAGCACAAGCGCGTTTTTAAAAACTCCCGTTGGCATCTGCTGGTTTTCTCTGAGTCAGGTTGTTTTTTTAAGTTTAGGACAAGGAGCATGTTGTTAGAAAAGTAGCAATAAGTTCACTCTCTCTTCCTCTCAGATCTCCAGGATGTCTTCAGTTAACCCGGGGGGGTTCTCACAATGTGGGTTGGGTTCCATACCAGTCCACTGTCCTTTGGGACCCAAGTGGACAAGGGTGTTTTTGTGTTTTAGGGAACCTGTCCCGATAGTGAGATAGAATTACCACAGCTTGGGTCTCGGGAAAGCATTTAAAGTCTAGAAACTGTTGAGTTTGGCACGTGGCCAACTGACCTTTTGTCAGTTGTTAAAAGTTATTATACAAAAATAAATGCAAGTGCTCATTGTTCAGTGCTTATTTCTAGTTTGACAACCACACTTGTTGTTTCTGACAAAGAAGAATGTTCTAATTGTACAGTATTTATGAGTGCAGGTCAATGCATTCATTTTATTTATAGACATTTGAACAATTCATCCATTCATTCAGTTTTTGGACAATATACAGCCATTTGTTATTGCCCCCACTGGCCAAACGTCCTCCCAGTTCTCTTTTAATGACATTTGTGGGCACCACTGGAAGCTATACCAAAATCAGGGATTGTCGTTTAAAGACACAGTGAAAGTGTCTCCAGGTTTATATATTAACATTATCAACACAGCATTTTAACTGAGTATCATTAGACCATTTCACTATTACAGAAAAAGAAGCCTATGACAAGTCAAAACTATTATTATTTATCATACGTCATACAAAGGGCTTAATTATCATACAGATACGATATAACCATACAGCGAGGGATTGTATATTGTATATATTATATATATTGATGTACTCCATAAGAATTGAGATACCGTGTTTCTAGCAGCCTCTTGGGTGGTAAGATGTAATTGCAGGCGAGCCTTTCAAAGCCCTCCATCTTGTCACGTTCACGGTCACATTGAAACACATTCTCTCTTTCTCTCTCCTTTTCTTTCTCCTCAACTGGTGCAGACAGATATCCGTCCTCCATAGAGCTGGGTCTGTCAGACGTTCCTGCCTGTTATAGGGAAGGTTTTTGTTGCCACCGTATACGGGGGAATTGTTGGGTCTATGTAAATCATAAATAAGTCAGAGTGTGGTCTATACCTACTCTGTAAAGTGTCCTGAAATAACTTTTGTTATGATTTGGCACTATAAATAAAATTGAATTGAATTGAATTGAATAAATTCCACTCCGTCCCCTATATGTAAGCCTATCCATGCGCACACACACATGTACCTATTACACGTCTCGCCTTACTACAAGCCTGACTCGGAAGTTGGAAGTTCCCGATTTCCTATTACAAGTGAATGCAACCTAACCGCTTGTGACAATCTCAGCAGACACCAACCACTGTCAGCAGTGTCACTAACATGGCGGCTTGTACCCCGCGAATGTCGCCACCGCCACAGATATTGCTTTAAAGTTGTACTCCGCAAGATTTTCACCTATTTAATTGCCTTTTAAGTTAATATCTATCAAATACTGAATTAAATCAATGGTGATTAATCATATGACCCACTACTGAAAGCATTTGTTGCCTTTTTGCACCAAGTTAGTGATGCTGCTGACAGCGGTTGGTCTGTCGTCCAGATCGTCACAAACAGTTATGCTGCATTCACTAGTAATCGGAAATCAGAACATCTGAGTCAGGCTTGTAAAGGGTAGAAGTGTAATAGGAACATGTGTGTTTGTGTGTGTGTGTGTGAGAGTGTGTGTGTGTATGGATTTAAGAGGTTAATATATAGGGGACAGACTGGAAGTAGAGAGGTGAATGCAATTCAAAAAAGTTTACAAAAGAGAAAAAAAAAATACAAATGTCAACAAACATAGTGACCATGAATGTGACAAGATGGAGGCTCTGAAAGAACAGACTCGCCTGCAGTTACATCTTACCGCCACAGAGGCCGCTAGAAACAACTTATACCAAATCTTATGGAATAAAACTTTAACTCACTCTTTGATAGATAGTAACTTAAAAGACAATTAAGTAGATGAAAATCTTACAGAGTACATCTTCAAATACTCCAACTATTTATTTAGTCCACTTTAGCCTTTTGCTAGGTATTATTTCTGCGTATTGACGTTTTCTGATGTGCTTCAGCAGTGTTTGGAGACACCATAGCCCCACACGCCACAGCAGGAGATACAGCATAAAAACAGCATAAAAGTGTACACTCATTGAACCTGTGTCTCTTTCATCAGCTCGCTCTGCGTCTCAGTACTTGGCGACGTCCGGCTCCTGCAGGAATAGGTGCTTTGAGCTGGTTGAGTTGGAGCCACCAAACTGTCGCTGTGACAACCTTTGCAAGACCTACAACGGCTGCTGCTCTGACTTTGACCAGCTCTGCCTCAGGACAGGTACTCAATGATTCTCCCTGCTCGTCTTTTGATTTGTTCTTTTTTTCTTTCAATGTATTTTTTTTATCCCCTCTGCCTAAGTACTTCATAATTCAAGAGCAAAATGTAGCTGATGAAAGTCTTATTATGTGCTCTGCTTTTTTGGGCAGTCTCTGCATAATTAAAAAGAAGAATATGTTACGACTTAAACTCAGTCACATAGTTTAGTTTCAGAGATATTCCTAAGGTTGTCACTTTGTGCTGTCGTTCTTGGCAGTGTGTTTGATATCAGAGGAAAGGGACACTATGCTCTTGGGTGCAGCCTGGGTCAAAGAGGCCAAATAAAACAGTCTCACATGTTTTTCCTCCTTGGATGTCTGGCTTTTAATATCCATCAGGTGTTCCAACAAAATGGAAAATCAGCAGTGTTATGCGATTTTGAAGTGTTGCTGTGTGAGCTATAGAAAGCATAGGATGCTCTTAGCTTTAGAGAGAGAGAGTAATACTCTGCATTGAATCATGACAACAAATACTTCATGCATGTTTGAACAGTTCTTTAAAAGTTGAAGAGGGAGGAGAAAAAACACATTAAGTATATATACTCCCTTATTACTGTTAAGTTACTTTCAGTGTGTAACTAATTACATTTACTCAAGTTCTTAATACAAATTTGGGGAACTTGTAATTTAGTCTTGTTGTCTAATACTACCTTGTACTTCAGCTCAACAACGATTCAGAGGGAAGAGTTGTGTTTTACTCTGTCAGGTGTGGTTACTAGTTACTTTACAAATGAAGATTTATATACCTAACAATATGATGAACACATAAAATGTGTTGCTGCTATAGATTGCAGTCTCCAACAGTATACACTGGAGAGCAATGTTAGAGAAAAAGTTGATTTATTCTGAAATGTTCTCCTTTATTGTTCAGAATTTGATAGACTATCTGCTGTAGCTATACCACTGCTGTACTTTTCTTAAATAACCAATGCACTTCAACAAAAAACTTTTTTTTGTGAAAAAAGCAGTAAGCAAAGTTAGAAAACCATTTCCGATACCTCCCAGTTATTGTTGTTAATCTGGCCCTTGGTGACAATTTACTTAATTGTTGGACACACCCTATTTATCTGGCAGCTCTCCTGGTTACTTTGCAGGATATCAAGCCGCTCTAAGGTGACTGAAACCCTGCGACAGAATCCAGACCTAAACCCCATAGAGAATCTCTGGAAAAACCTTGGCGACAATGTAATGTCTAAGAAACCCACTTCAGTTACTGAACTGTGGAAGAGACTGAAGAAGAATGGACCAAGATCAAATCAGAGCATTGTGAGAAACTAGTGATGTCCTGTGGGCGCAGATGTGCTGAAGTCATTCAAAGCCGTGGCCTCTACACTTAAGAAAACATTGTTTAAATCGTCTCTTCTGACACAGTTACTGTTCTCTAATTTTGCTCACTGTTTTATTTTTCACAAAATAAAGGTTTTTGTTGAAGTGCCTTAGTTATTTAAAAACATGCCAGTACAGCAGTAGTATTCTATCAAATTATGGACGATAAAAACAGTATTTCAGAATAAATCAAGTATTAATATTTGTGCTCTAATGTTGACCAGTGTATATTATAATATATTTAGCGCCATCTCAACCCACTGCAGCTGTAAGACCCTACTTGCACATAATCAGTAATAATAATCCAATGATATAATTGTAAAACACTAATTTTCACGGCATTTTGTGTATTGAGTACTTTTACTTTTGATACTTTAAGTACACTTAGCTACAGTTATTTAAATACTCGTACCTAGGTATCATTTTGAATGCAGGCTTTGACTTGTAATGGCATTTTTACACAGAGTGGTATTTCTACTTTCACTGCTGTTTGCTTTGATGATGAACTTGCTTCAGTGTTTGTGATAACTGTACTTTGCCGTATATTGCCATTTAGCCAGACCCAACCAGACAGATCTAAATTTGTATTTCTGCC
>NC_139833.1:18738078-18745578 GCF_963691815.1 Echiichthys vipera
TTCCATGGTCTTTTTCGGCATCAATATAAATCAAATAAGCCATCGAGACAGTTTTTTTCATTGATCACGTATTAACACAGAAATCCTGGAGAGTCGCTAACAGCCAGACATGGCTAATACTGAGTAGTTCAGTACTTCAGAACTTTCCTCCTTGAACTGAACTCCAGTGCATTCAGTAATCGACTTGTATGGACAGCCTCTCAATGTGGACCTAGCTGGCTGCTAAATTTTGTAGCATTGTAAAACATCCTTTTTTTAATAAATAAAGGGTTCGCTAACTACATTGTTGGTGCTTTGTTTTATGTGTAGGGACTCTTATCATGCCACTGCAGAGGTTTGGTGCTATTTTGAGCGGTATTAGTAGTTAAATAAAAAGCCATTTTGGATGGTTCAGCGCTCCGCCCCAAGCTACTCAGCGTTAGCCATGTCTTGCTGTTAGCGACTATCTGGGATTTCTCTGTTAATAGGTGATCAACGAACAAAGCTGTCCCGCTGGCTTATTTGATGTATATTCACGCTGAAATGCTTTTACGCCGGAATTACACTTTAAAGGCAAATCAATTACTGATTTGGTGCTATTCATTGGTGTCTCTGTGCTAATCTTAAGGAACGTGTTTGTTTTCAGGAACATGTGGGACCCATGCTCCATACATGAGGCCTGTTTACCCCTCAAAAACCTTCCCCAACCTCTACTCACTGGCTACGGTATGGCACGGGAGCATCTTGTCATCAGTAATCAGGTTGTCAGTGTCATGTAATGAAAATAGTTTACCTTCAGTGTTTACAGGCGGTGACCTCAGCTGTATCTTGTGTGTGTATTGTCACGTTAGCGTTAAGCTCAAAGTACAGGCTGGCTAACTAAGTAGAGCTGAAGCTCAGCAAGCTAGCCTGTTCATGTGAGTATGTTAATGTTTACAGGGTAGACTGGATACAATATGGAAAGAGTCGCCGTCACCCAGAGGTTTCTGAAGAGCCAAAATGTATAGCGATAGTAAATGACAGTTCAGAGGCCTGAACATAATCTCAGTTTGAATTGTTCTCAGGGTCTCTACCCAGAGTCTCATGGTATCATCGGCAACTCCATGCACGACCCAGTGTTTGATGCCACCTTCACCCTGAGAAGCCGAGAGAAACTCAGTCATCGCTGGTGGGGAGGACAGCCAGTAAGTACTTTCTTTCCTCTCCTCTCCTCTCCTCCCCTCTCTCCTCCGCTCCTCTCGTCTTGTCCTCTCTTATTTTCCCTTCTCTCTGTTGTAGTCTATATTTTTAGCATGTGTACTTCATCAACACTATGATTGTATATTTATTAGTGAGCTTTTTCTTTTTATACTTTGGCGATAAATAACTTTTGCGAATGGCTTTGAACGTTAGTGTTTTTCAAATTCAGTTGACGGATCACAGATCAGAGGCCAACAAAGGCAGGAAAAACTTTTCTTTTGAACTAAAGTATGAATGGCAGGACTCAGATCTGACAAACCAAGTCTGATTTATTTTCCTATGATCATTATCAGATGTTAATATAAAAACTGGATTGGGATCATTTTTAGTTCTTACAAGACCAAATTGTTCCCATTAAGCAGTCTGGAACTCTTCAAGGTTCGGTTTTATGGAGTGACTTTAAGAACAAACCTGCATTAGCATTTTATTTATTGTTCGCCAAATTAAGCAGAACAGAAAATACTGTCGCCTACTGTATACTGTGACCTTGATTTTCCCAAAGTAACGCTCCAAAAGTATCCTGCTAAACTATATCAGACCGATAAAATAATAAGACTGTATTGTTTCTCTCCTAGATCTGGATCACAGCGCTCAGACAAGGAGTGAAGGCTGCCACTTTCTTCTGGCCTGTGTAAGTCTACTCTTGCAGCTTTCAGTCACAAAAATATTTTCCTGAATGCATTTCCCAGCCTTGCCCCTTCAGTGCAGTTTGTGGATGCTCTGCATAAGCCTAGAGTCTTTCACAAATTGACAGTAAAAGTCACAATACTTTTGTAGTAGTAATATTTGGGCATTACAGCCTCTCTGTGCCCCCCAAGCTGCTTAGACACAATTTAAAGTTAGCGTGCAGAACTTTTACATATCAATGAATGTCTGTTACATCCGAGCCCCTTCCAAACAAGTTCCCACAATGCTGATTAAGCCTATCACCCCCTCTTAGTACACCAGGGAGCGTTTTTTGTGGCAACTTCCCCGCACTGGCGCAACGGGAGGATGCACTTCCTCACACATTACTGCTCTGATTCTTTCTGATTGGTTACATGGTATGCCAGTCAATACCTTGACAGGCAGGAAGGAGGGAAGAGGCCACAGAGGGGTGGCGTTATTATGCGTATATAGTTGCTTTTGGCATTCTTTATATTTGTCCATGTCGGCCAATTAGTGAATCAGGGATTGTAAACGAAACTCACAGGGAGTCAGATGTTACCCGTTTAATACCAGATAATAGCACATTAATAAATTAGCTCTCTGACCTATATTGATATTGGAATCCAAACAGCCATGAATCATTTCTGCTAATCAGATAAAAACATACCTATGAAATGTTTTGTTATGAGGATGTTCACTGTTGTTGGTTTGGATCATGTCCTCACTAATAATTAAAGTATGCTGCAGGTTACTTGAACCTGGTCACGTTACAGAGACCTGATGTAGTGCCATCTCAGCACGCATGGCATTATTCTCACCTGCCCAAATAAACTGAACTTTAACAAAAAAACAACTCCTCAGCGTTTGGTGTTAATGTGGCTCCGCTGCGAATGGATTGTCTTATGACTGATAATTTGCCGAAAGTTCTCAAAGGGAGGTCATCAGAACATGCTTGGTCATGTTCCTGCTGCTTACTCAGGCCACTGCATTGAACCTGCAGCCAGTGGAACACAAAGGAGCCCACATTTATCAGCACAGAGAAGGCTTTGATGGAGCAGCAGGCAGATCTCAGCAGAGGGCTGTTTTTACAGCAATTTGTGCAAATGGGCCTGTTTACACTGTGCAGGATTCCTCTGTGAACCGGGGTCGCAGACGTGCCACTCTACAGGACCAGGGGGGGCAGAGTGTGGTTTACAGTGCTTTTCTTGCACTTGGCACTGACAGAGGCATATGAGGAAAAAAGTGTGTTGGACCCTTTTTTTTTTTTTTTTTTTTAACAACACATCACATTTACTGTTACAGCACCACTGTGGGATTGGCAGGGTAATGGGGACCAGGGGTTATTGGTAAATGACTGGCTGACTGGATTAAGGTCTGTGTTGGATTCAGCTTTGTGGGAGGTCCCCCACTAACCACAAGAAGAGGATATATAGAAGAGAGAAGAAGAAAGAAAGCGTATATGAAAGAGACAACAGGAGGAGGGAAAATTGTGTTGAACATAGTGTGAACACAGACTAAAGTACATGGAAAGAGAAGCCCGCTGTCAAGTGTTAACCCAGTCTAACCACACCTCCTTGTTCCTCCATAATGCCCCCACACTGCCTCATACATCAAGGCCCATTCAGGGCCTCAGTTGTTGGCTTGATGGTTGACAGCTGTGAACTGTATGACAGCCAGCAGCTTGGTTGGTGGCCTCATCACTACACAGGCAGCCTTTGACTTTTAGACACTTTAAACAGTGAGATGGTTTGGAATACGTTCTACTCTACAACCGTCAACTTTACGAGGCAGTTTGAGAGTTAAAGGAACAGTTTAATGGTTTAATGGTTCAAGAAGGCGGCATGGGCACCAGAATCAAGAGTCTATAACTGTTACTCTGTGTTTATGTCTTGGGCTTATTTGTCACTTGCAGCGATGGTTTTTCTTCAAATGTTAACCAATGTTACCTGTGTGTTTGTGTTCCAGTGCTATCCCATTGGAGAGACGGATACTGACCATGCTGCAGTGGCTCCACCTTCCTGAGGGGGAGAGGTGAAATCAGTGTTTTATTTTTTTTTGTCTGCCTCACATTTCTCTTTCATCTTCCTGTCTTCTCGTGCTTCATTATTTATTATTATATTTAGCAAGAGTGGGAAAAAAACTATTTAGTCTGTTAAAAGTTATTCCGATTTACATGAAACTCATAGGTAGATATGCAAGACATGCAGACATTCACAACCTAATTTCTCAATCTCCATATGGTGGATGAGGAGCTCCTTCTTTTCCCCCGACACGCTCCTGATACTGTACATCTGATTGAGCTTGCCATGTGATTACATACCTTTCCTCTCTAGTGGTAGACATCAGACTGCTGACTGCTGCTACTAATATCACTACTGCTGCTCCTGAAATGATTACAACTGCTACCGTTTCTATGACTACAGTTACTACTGCCACTGCTACTACTATAACCTATTACTTCTTCTAGTACTATTTCTACTGGTATTGCTGCTAGAGTCTATACTACTGCTACCACTGTTAACACTGCTGCTGTCATTTCTGACTTCAGTCTGTGCCTTTCGTGTATCTCTCATTGGATAAAAAATGTTCCAGAGTTGTTTCCTAAATCTTACAAAGATCAAAGCCAGGCATTACATATATCTTTGCTTGTTTTGTTAATTCTTAGGAAGATAAAAAAAACTGTTATTAAGTTATAGGGTATAAGGTATATATTTAAATATAAAATCAATGGATTTACCTGATGATGAAACTTTCTCATTTTGGTTCAGTAGATATAAAATATCAGTAGCAGAGAGATTGCAGAGGCAGAGTGGTTGTTGTGCGGTAGTTGAGTATATAAGTCTAGTCTGTCTGACGTTTGTGGAAGTTGGAACCTATGGCCCCGACCGTGGCTCTGAAATATCAGTATATCAGCACTGTGTACTGGTAAATCCATGGCACTGTCCGTGGTGCTGAAGTAGCAGACAGATTTGTGTTTGCGACTTTTTTTCAGAGTCCCCCGCTTCTGTCTCTGTTTTTCTTGTAATTTGGGTGGGGTAAAAATAACCGGAACCCTCCTAAAGCTCTACACCCAGAATGCATCGGTAGACCTTTTCTTTACAAGGCTTTTTTCAGTTCCTAAAGCCCATCTTTATAGAAGATGTAAGAAGTACTCAGTAAAGGAGCAATAATGAAAAAGTACTCCATTAAATACTCCATTCAACTTCCTATTCAAGTACAGACATATTATCTGAAAAATGTACTTAAAGTATCAAAGTAAAAGTACTTATTCCTTAGTAAAATCTCCTGTGACATTATTATATTTTTATTCCCGATGCATCAATGTGTAGAGGTTGAGTTACTTTTAACATCTTTATATGCAGTTAGCTATTTTAGTCCAGAGGGTTAATGTGATGGGTTGTGAGATGACTAAAAGGAAAGAAGAAAAAACAAAGTTCTGATACACAAATGTATGTGATAGTTTTATATTTGCTCTAATCTTTGCTCTTTTTTTATTATGAAATATTGGATTATCTCTTTTAGCCTCTTTTATTATTTAATCTTTTCTTAATGTTACATTTTAATCTGATCTAACCCTCTAAATATAACTGTTATTGAAAAGCATTTATTCAAATGGAGTAAAAGTATAAAATATGATCTTACTATACTTCAGAATTGTACCTAAGTGCAGTACTTGAGTAAATTGACTCCACTGCAAATGGTGGACTGTAAAGCACCTGTTTTAAATGTAATATTACTGATTATTTAGCGTTACAACTATCACAAACACATCTCCAATGTGACTTGCATCTTGTTTTAGGCCCTACGTATACGCCATGCACTCTGAACAACCAGACACATATGGACACAAAATGGGGCCCATGAGCGCAGAAGTAAGTACAGGGGGCCTGCATCTGTATTTGTGTGTGCACACAGGGGTGTGGGTTTGAATGGAAAGCACACACAGAGATACACAAGAACACAAACACACTTTCTGTGTTTCAGTTGAACAACCCTCTGAGGATGATTGACAGAATTGTTGGCCAACTGATGGATGGACTTAAACAGATGAGACTGCACCGCTGTGTCAACATCATCCTGGTGGGGGATCATGGTACACTCACAAACAGACACACACACACACACACACACACGTACACGTACACACACACACACACACACACACACACACACACACACACACACACACACACACACACACACACACACACACACACACACACACACACACACACACACACGTACACGTACACACACACACACACACACACACACACGTACACACACACTGACACACTGTGGTGTCAAGTCATTATGCTGGCAGAGCGCTTTAATTTGAAACCTTGTTCAAGTTGTACTGTACAGGGAAGATGACATGCATTCTCAGTACAAGCACAAAGAGGCTCCACTGAAGAGGCATGGGAAGAAATGCTTTGCTCAAAGGCACGCTGGCCGTAAATACAGATGCAAAAAAAGAGCATTGCCCATTTACTTTATCAAAGGTTTAACCAGCCAATCACACACACACTCTCACTCATTGTTCTGTGTGTTCTCAGGTATGGAAGAGGCCCACTGTGATCGAACCGAGTTCCTCAGTAACTACATGACCGTTGATGACATCATCCTTGTCCCTGGTTCTCTAGGCAGAATACGCTCCAGATACCCCAACAACCCTAAATGTGAGAAAGTAACCAAGAGAAAAGCTTTACGCTGAGATATTCCATACTCTTTTTTCGATTTCTTGTTTTTTCCCCCTTCACTTAACAATATTCTTCATACATAAGTTGTTCAATTACCGATCACAAATGCCACTGATATTGCCTAAAATAATGGATCCAGTATCAGCAAGGACACAAGTCAATGAACTGATCCAATACCACATAATTTTACCCCAAATTAAAAAAAGAGCCATTTTACTGGAGATGAATTCTTCTTTGCCACTCCAATACAGTCGCAGACACAGCAAGTTGTTCTGCGCTGCCACTGGAAACTACCGTTTATAGAGTTCCAAAGCAGAATTGATTTCTGGTTGGATCTATGTAACGTTGAGGGCTAACTTTAGCAAAGTGTCAGCAATTTGGCAACATTTTGGACATTTTGTTAGGTGGCACTCATTTGGCCAGTTTGAGGTGCTGTTGCACCACTGTTTTATACTGGTACAATTCTACTTAATCTTTAAGATGTATTTTATTTTATTAAATTGTAGCTGTACTTTTACATCTTTAAAGGGATTGTTATTTATTATTAGATTATTATTTATGTTCTTTTCAGTTATGACTGTATGTTAAACTAGATAATCTAAGAAAGTTCTGTTGCATTCATTTTCTGTATGTATTCGTTCATGTACCGAGTTACAGGATTAGCAGTACACAACCTATGCACAGGTATCAGATCGGTTTTCTGTATCAGCCGATACCCAGGTTCAGGTATCAGAATTGGTATCGTAGCATCTCTAGCTCTTATTAATGCAGACTTCATTTTATTAAGAGCTTTTAGTCTGTTAGACCTTCATCATCCAACATGATACGATAAAAAAAAGCCTCTAATGTGATCATTTGCAGCATGCACAGTACCTACAGTGGCTACCAGTGGAAACATTATTATAAATGTGTTGAGACTGACTAAAGCTATGTT